>NW_020213218.1:0-1006 GCF_003070985.1 Temnothorax curvispinosus | reverse complement strand
ATATAGCACGTGGGAGTGTGGTGTGTGCGTGTGGAATGACATTTGTTCCAGTACGGGTGTAACATAAATTCGGAGGATCGGGGAGGATTTTTATAAATCGATATTCTCCCCGTCAAAATGCATCTGGTGGGTAAATTAATATACGCTAGCTGCGTACCGCAGGGGGGGCGACGAAAGCGCTATCTGGGCGGCACAATTCTACAACTTTTGGGTCTTTTCGCCCTAGATACGTACCGCAGCGGGGGTAGAGGGGGCAACGAAAGCGCTATCTGGGCGGCACAATTCTACAACTTTTGGGTCTTTTCGTCGCCCCCCGAGGTACGCATCTAGCGTATAAAGTTAAAATTAATTTGGTAATATAATCTTTAGTGTAAATATCAAGAATTATAGTTATTTATGGTAATATTATAGTTACGGTACAATAAATAATTATCGGTCTATAAACTTATACACTCACAAATTATCTCTACGGTAGGGGAGAAGGTTCGGGGGGAGAATTTCTCGAGTATCTCAATACTCGAGTCAGAGAAGGAGGGAGAAGGCGATCGGTCACGGTAAAGGGTCGTGGAGGTAGAAAGGGTGGGGAAAGAAATTTTGTCGAAAGAAACCGGGGAGAAATTGCAGGGTGATCTCTCCCGGAACTCCGCAAGTTCCTCGGAAGGAACTGGAGAGTAAGAAGGTTCCAAAAGGGGGGATGGTTCTGGGGTATCGGGGAATACCCGATACGCAAGGGAACAACAGACAGGTGAGGGAGATGGGGAAGGGAGAGAATCGGGGATAGGGTGGTCGATATGCGGGAACCGTTCGCTTTTTAAAAATGAAGCTAGGAGCTGTTGCTCCACTATGCGGGCGGGTTCCAAATTGTCCGATTGCGGATAATTATTCCCAAAGACTTGCGGCGGTGAATTTGCGAATTCACTAAAATTATTTTATAATTTTGAATTTAAAAATAAGGGAGGAGTTTTAAAGATGAATTTATATATATTAGTATATATTTATATATATG
>NW_020213217.1:0-4372 GCF_003070985.1 Temnothorax curvispinosus | reverse complement strand
TACAACTGTGATCGCTAGTACACACGTGTTTTATCAAGAAGCGATAAGCGAAAAGTGTAGCACGGTGAGTCTCGGTAACTAAAGTATCTATAAATATATAATATCACTAGAGCGGAAACATAGTAAAATAACAGAGTCGATAATCTACCAATAGAAATAAACCTTTACCCTAGTAACTTTGTGTGAAGCTATTATAACTGTAAACCTGAGATAAGTATAAATTTGAATGTATACGTTAACTTTGTTCAACACTCCTCTTCACTCAAATTTCCATTAAATTGCAATACTTTCGTAATTTTATGATTCGACTAGCTGGTAATGGTTTCGTTAATAAATCAGCAACCATTTCTTTTGTTGGACAATAGATACATTTAACCGTCCCCTTGTCAACGTGGTCTTTGACGAAATAAGCATGCACGTCAATGTGCTTTGAACGATTTGACAACTTCTCTCTTTGATCAATTTCAAGCAGCTCTGATTGTCCTTGTAGATCGTAGTTGGGTCCTTTTCCGGCTGTTTGAAGTCCCTCAGTAGACGACGAATCCATAGTGCTTCACTGCTTGCTTCAGATAGTGCTATGTACTCAGCTTCCATAGACGATTTAGCAACGCAAGTTTGCCTCTTGCTACACCAGCTGATTATACTATCAAAATATTTAAAAACGTAGCCGGTAGTTGACTTGCGTTGATGTAATGCGATGTCTTCTGCCCAATTTGCATCAGCATAACCGATGAGACCAGTTTTACCGTTGATGCCGCCAAGCATTAGTGACAGATCTGCTGTGCCCTTGAGATATCGAAGGATACGTTTTAGTTCATTCCAGTCTTCTTGTGTTGGTTTTGTTACCTTCTGTGCCAAGATTGTTACACTTGCTGAGATGTCTGGTCTTGTATTCACAGCGATGTAAAGTAAGCAACCAACTAATTTACGATAGTTTTCGTTATCCATTAACAACTCGGAATTTCCTTTGCCATATGACATGTTGATTGGAACATTCGAGGTTTTCGCTTCCATCATACCAAAATCCTTGATAATCTTCATGATGTACTGTTTCTGATTAAGTGCAAAGTTTCCGTTGAGATCGCGTTTAATTTGCAAACCGAGATAGTTTTGGATATCTCCAAGATTCTTAATTTTAAATTCTGCACTCAAAACTTGCTCGCATTCCGTTAACATATTGTCGTCTTCGCTGGCCATTATTACATCATCGACATAGATTAATACGTAACAGAATTTACCACCTTTCTCTAATATGTATAGGCATGGATCATTCTTGCTTTGAACGTAACCTGCATCCGTAAGAACTTGATGAATTTTCTTGTTCCACACCCTGGCCGATTGCTTTAAGCCGTATATACTCCTCCCCAAGAGACAAACTAGATGTTCTTTTCCTTCTTCAGTGAAGCCGGGAGGTTGTTTCATATAAATCGTTTCGTTCAATTTTCCATTTAGAAACGCTGTTTTCGCATCGAGATGAATAACTTTCATTTGCTTTCTGGCTGCAATAGTAAGTAAGATCCTGTATGTTGCGTGCTTTACTACGGGAGCAAACACTTCATCATACTCAATTCCATATTTTTGGGAGAAGCCCTGTGCAACCAATCGTGCCTTAAATATTTTATTCTCTCCATGGGATTTTATTTTATATATCCATTTACAACCAATTGCACGACAATCTTTCGGCAACTCCATAAGCTCCCACGTCTCGTTTTCTTGAAGTGACTTAATTTCGTTCTTCATTGCTTGAATCCATTCATTTTTGTATTCGGAATGGATTGCTTGATTGTATGTCTTTGGCTCGACTAATTCTTCCTTGATGACGTTGATTTCTTCAGTGTAACGAAGTGGTGGTACGCCAAAATTCGATCTTGTGGATCGACGAATATTATCTTTATCGTTAACGGGAGCATCTTCATTTATTTCACGTTGAGCTATGGGTGATTGCTGATTATTTCTTGATGCTTCATCCATTGCAGGATCGTCTTCTTCTGTCCAATTTTCTTCATCAGCGCTGTAGAATTCATCTTCAGGTAGATGCGTAATTGTGACTTCGCTCTCCTCCTTAAACTCATCTTGATGAATCTTCCAATCGCTGTCCTTGTAGACAAATTTAGCATCTCGACTTATAATTACCTTTCCATTCGATGGAACATAGCACCTATACGCTTTTGAGATTGCATCATAGCCAACAAAAATTGCCTCAGTTGCCTTCGAATCAAGTTTCTTCCGCTTTTCGTCAGGTATGTGTACGTAACACTCTGATCCAAATCGTTTGAAAAAATCTAAATTAGGTTTGGTACCATACCAATTTTCAAACGGTGTTCATACAATATCTTTAGCTGGCAAACGGTTTTGTATATAGTTCGCCATTACGACCGCTTCGCCCCAAAACTTGTTTTCCAGCTTAGCTTCCAATATCATGCACCTTGCCATCTCGATGAGCGTCCGATTTTTACGCTCAGCAACGCCATTTTGTTGTGGGCTATATGGCGCCGTTCGTTGATATCGAATGCCTTCTCGATCCAAAAACTTGATGAATTCGACATTCATGTATTCTCCTCCTCTATCTGTGCGGATCATCTTCGGTTTACGATTGAACATCGTCTTGCACATCTCCACGAATTCTCTAAATTTACCAAAAACTTCTAATTTCTCTTTAATCAGGTAAATGGCAGTAAACTTAGAATGGTCATCTATAAAGGTGAGAACGTACCTTTTACCAGATGGTGTCGCTGTTTGCATCGGACCGCAGACATCCGAATGGATCAAGTCCAGCTTTTCTTTTGCTCGATTATTCGAATTTGGAAACTTCATCCTGCTCATCTTACCTTGAAGAC
Source organism: Temnothorax curvispinosus (assembly GCF_003070985.1). Taxonomy (NCBI): domain Eukaryota; kingdom Metazoa; phylum Arthropoda; class Insecta; order Hymenoptera; family Formicidae; genus Temnothorax; species Temnothorax curvispinosus. Next base: position 1,535 of record NW_020213217.1, on the reverse strand, counting down.
ATATTTCGCAGTTTAAGATGTTGTTGCAATCCTTGCTGCAACCTTCAAAATGAACACCATCGACGAGATCGCTTGATGGCAATGTCTTCACTACCTGGATGTCTCTATGGCCAAGAATACTATGCCATTTATGAACGCAATTCTTCATTGGTTCCGGATCTGGATTTCCTATTGCACATATCATATTTGGTGTCTTAAGTTTGTACAGATTTCCACAGGGTTCGCCTAATGCAACTTGCATTCCATCATATGCACGAACGATATTGCATTCTTCATTGTCGAAAGTCACAGTATATCCCATTTTGGTCAAACGTCGTACAGAAATAAAATTTCCTTGTATTTGTGGCACGTACAAAACATTTGCAATCGAAACTGCTGTAATGTCACCTAATTTATTTATGAATTTCGCATTAACTGTTCCTTTACCGATTGCAGTTACTTTATGACCGTTTGCTACATAGATACTTTCAATATGCTTCTTCATGTCGGTGAAAATCTCACGCTTACTCACCATGTGATTAGTTGCTCCACTATCGACTAACCAACCGTCGTTATTTAGCATCATTGCAGCGAATAAATGTTGAACAGCACCGCTAGCTTCAGCCGAATTTACCTGCTGCTGAGTCTTACCTTGTTGATCTTGATTTTTCTTCTCTTTATGCGCAAGTAACTTACGACAATCCTTTTTCCAATGCCCTTTACGCTTACAGAAAAGACATTTTGATTTACTCATGTCAACTGCTTCTCCTTTTGCATTTGATGACCCGCTTTTGGCTGACGAGCTAATTCTTAATACGGCTTCAGTATTATCGCGACTTCGTTCGAGACGTTTTCGATATTCCGCAATCACAGCCGAGCAAACAACACTCGATGTTAATTCATCTTTGCGATTCTCCAACGTTGTAACCAATACGTCATAGCTTTCAGGTAGTGAACTGAGAATTGTGACACATAAAATAAATTCCGGCTTTAAATCATCTCCATAGGCTATAAAACGTTGAAATAATTCCGTCATTTTGATTCCGTGCGCTTCGACATTACCGCCTTCTTCTAATCGTGTTGTCATGAGCTGTCGCAAAATGCTCACTTTGTTGTTTGGCGTGTCTTTTTCATGGAAATCTTTCAAGTTATTCCATGCACTTTTCGCTGTCTCACAATGCCTAATGTGTTGAATCTGGTCGTCTTCTATATTTAATGCAATTGCAGTGTGTTCCTTTTCGTCCTTTTGTGTCCAGTCGTCTGTAATCGGATTTGGCGGATCCATCGTAACTGCTGTCCAAACGCCCTTTTCAATCAATAACATTTTCATCTTATATCGCCAGTTGAAGTAATTTCCGTTGTTCAATTTTGTTATGATGTACTTCGATTCCGAACTCATTGTCTTTATGCGATCGCGTACGTTTTGGAGGTTAAGACAGTTCACGTTATGTTCACTTAAACTCCTTCAGTCTTCGAAACAATATTATCGATGGGTCTGGGCCCATAACCTGTCAGAATGTGCTGGATTGATACAATGAGTCGAAGACAAACTCGAT
>NW_020213216.1:0-15502 GCF_003070985.1 Temnothorax curvispinosus | reverse complement strand
TCGGATCTTTTTCATGTAGAATCCTTTTATGATAGTTTTCATCTAAATGATTGATTATTATCCCTTCGTCCGCATACGTTTTTTTGGCACCTTTACGCCGCATAGGTGGGTCGTTTTCGTTTTGACGTTTTTTTTTAAGTGTTAAAGTGTTACAAAAAATCTGGAAAAATTCATGGAGGTAATTCAAACCTTCAATTTGAAGTATCAATCATAAAATTATAAGTAATTTGATTTTTTCACATATTTTTTATTTAAGAAATGGAGCAACTACAACTACAACTTGTAAAATCATCTTTTACTCAAAAAATCATAACTTTAAGACAAATAAAGATATCGAAATGAATAAAAAAATAAATTGAAGGGGAAAAACGTACCTTTCATAAAAAAAATATTGCATGCAATTATTTTGAAATGAAGTGCCTAAGTGTTCGCCGCCAACCTCGTTTTTTCAAGAATTACGTGTCTCCTGTGACGGCTGGAGGGGGTCTGGCGCCTTGAAACTCGGTAGGCGGGTTCTCGGGGAGCATAACTTTTTTTACGGATGCGCAGTGGCGCCATTTCTACGCGTTTGCAAAAGTTACAACTACATTTGATTTTCGCCCGGACAAAAACGACCCACCTATGCGGACGAAGGGTTATATCTCTAACTAGACTTTTTCTCTTAGCAACTTTTAGTTCGGAGAGATTTTCTGGACTTTTAATGTTTGAATCTATTACATCTAACAACTCGTTATTCATTAACTCAGATTTTAAATAATCCATCCAAAGATCAAAATTGGATTTTTGCGTCAGCTTATATTCTCTTCTAATATGCAACCTTTGACTGTTCAATTCCAATTCTATAGCTCTTTTCATTGTCTCTAAACTCCTATCTTTTTTGGCTGAACAGACTGTTATTTCATTTAATTTTCTCTTTTTAGACTCTACCTCTAGTTCTTTAACCGTTTGTTTACTGTTTTCTACTGAACTTTGGGTATCTTTATTGCTTACCTCTAAACGTCTAAGTTTAACTTTTTCTTTCTCTAAGTTTAAACGGGAGACTTCCACCATATTCTCCATCATCTCGGTGGCCTTCTTCATTACTTTATCCAGCATCTGCATCGAATTGTCCATTTTCTCAACCATCTTTTCTTGTTTCTCGTAAAGTATCTTTGTCCCTGTAGGTAGTACAGGACGATTTTCAGCCCATTCTCTATTCACATCTATGTTTTCTATTATCTTTGGTTTGCCGCGTTTCGGGATTGCACCCTTTGCTTCAGTCTCCTTCTTGTCTTTTGCTTCTATACGGAATTTTGAAATTACTATTTTTATTTTCTTTGAATGCATATATATATTATTCTTCTGGACTACTTTATTTTCAAAAAAAATACTCTCTTACCTCTATCTTTTTTTACTGTCTCCTCGTTTTTATCTTCTGCTTCTCTATCTATTACCGTGATAAAGCTGCTATCGCTGTCGTAGTCGACCAGCGCATCTTGGCCTTCTTCTTCTTCCATCTATATCGGGATTTAAATATCAACTGAACATTAGCATTCCTCTTTTGACAAGATAAACCAACATTCGTATTGACAAATAATAATTTACAATTTCTATCACTAGATCTCTTTCAGCGATAAAAATTTAATGCTTATGAGGCTATATAGAACGCACTGCAATTCACAATAACCCCAAAGCGAGAAAACCACGCGCCTCTGCAGGGCTATCCGCACGCGCACACCACTGTCTGTTGCGATCCCCAGCACTGCTGAAAAGATCTATGGGAGCTCGGGTTGATCACGCACACGCACGGGGCCCATACAAATTTACGCGGCTTCCCTAAACAGTAATCAAGCTACACCGCACAGCAAGTTATGCTCAATTACCGACCCGATACATATCGATTTCAAAAAAAATAAACTCATATAAAGTCATATAGAGTTTTTATACATACGTATACATTTACATGTATCGCAATCTAGCCATCTAGCATACGCATACATTTACATGTATCGTAATCTAGCCATCTAGCATCGATGCCATGTTGTTAGTCGAAATCGATTATGTGTTTGTGCGCGCCCAGCAACAAGTTCTGCGCGCCAAAAAAAACAATGACTCTCGCCGTCTACGATCGGACTTCCGCGCGCCAAAAATTCCGCGCGCCAAAAGAAATGACTCTCGCCGTTCACGATCGGACTTGCACGCGCACGTCGCCGACTTGCTACCAAGCGGCATTTTTCTATCTCTTTTTCCTTCATCATTCTCTACTTCTTTATTACACTTTACACATCTATTCTCTAATTCTTTTATTACCATTATTACCTCTATTTCTATTTCTCGAGAAAAATGGCAAAAACATCTATCTCCTTGTAACAGTATTTATCGAACGAACATTCTTATTAACTGAGAATTCTCTCGTTTTGCTCGTCAGCAACGAGGAATATTGTTTACTCACCCTCTAATCTTCTAAATGCTTCTATCTCTTTCTATGCCCGGCGTCTCACACACTTCGTATATACACTTTCGTGCTATGTTCCTCACGCAGGGGAATCGTGCCCTGGGCCCATAACCTATTGGAAATATAATCAAGGACGACTTGAAATGTGGTGAGATGAGCAGGGAACACAACAATCTTGGTCTTTGTACACTCTGAATACTGTCTTCATTATATATAAGTATATCACACTCTGTAACTTAAACCGTAACCGACACGTCTGAACACGACGGTGATCGAGGCTCTTGTAAGCACCACTGATGCCCGCACGCACGCGTGGCGCGCCGAGTCGCGCCGCCAACCGGGGGCTGCCCTCTAGAAGGGCGGGAACTTATTGCTCGTTCAAAGTCTTCTCCCAACAGTTATTAAACTGCATTCTTGTATTTTTACGAAATATAAAAATACACAATACTTACTGACATTGCATTCGAAATAAAGCTCAAAGAAGCATGTTTCTGAAATAAAAATAAATTATTACGCTGACACATTACGAGAGGTTAGTAAATCTGTCAAAACGGTGGTATGCAAGGCAAACTTATACGGAACGATATAATATAATTATTAATAATTACATTATATTATTCTCCAGTTTTGCCTTACACTTCATTGCTGTTTCTCAGATGTATCCAGTCATAACGTATGAATATTTAAGATACGCTTGATCTAACTGTGCGCGATTAAGCGGTGCGCGATTGTACGGTGCGCAATTGTACGGTGCGCGATTAAACGGTGCGCGATTGTACGGTGCGCGATTGTACGGTGCGCGATTGTTACGGTGCGCGATTGTTACGATGCGCGATTGTACGGTGCGCGATTGTACGGTGCGCAATTGTACATACGGTGCGCGATTGTACGGTGCGCGATTGAACGGTGCGCGATTGAACGGTGCGCGATTGAACGGTGCGCGATTGAACGGTGCGCGATTGTACGGTGCGCGATTGTACGGTGCGCGATTGTACGGTGCGCAAAAACCGTGTCCAATGCAACATACGTTTATTTATTTAAATAAGTTAATAATATGTGTTGTGTCCAAAAGCAACGGTGTCCAATTAAACTGTGCGCCATCAAAATGTGTCCAAACGAACTGTGCGCAATTGAAACGTGTCTAATCGAACGGTGCGCGACGTTATGTGTCCAATAGCACTATGTGCAATTGCAACGTGCGCAATTGTACTGTGCGCCAGTGAAGGCTTCTCCAGATGGACTCGCTGCCGCGCCTCTTGTCGAATTACAATCGTCGCAAACACAGAACGATCCGAATGCGTCCGGCGGACGTGACGCCCACCGTCGCCGAAAAACTGCTGCGCACGGTGTACAGTCGCGCGAAGATAGCCGCGCCGGCGAAATTTCGAGTCGGCGATCCGGTGCGCGTGAGCAAATTCAAAACGATCTTCGAAAAAGGCTACACTCCCAATTGGACCACCGAGATCTTTCGCATAGCCAAAGTACAAAGGACCAATCCCGTTACGTATCTGTTGAAAGACGTTCGCGGAGAAGCGATAGCCGGAGGATTCTACGAACACGAGTTGCTGCGCGTCTCCAATCCCGACGTCTATCTCGTGGAAAAAGTCCTGCGCAAGCGCGGCAATCGAGCGTTCGTGAAGTGGCTGGGAATGGACAGTTCGCACAATTCGTTGATAGATAAAGCGTCTGTGTTGTAAAAAAAAATACTTAGACATTCGTTGAAACGCGCAACGTTTATTTTATTGTCAATAAAAGTTTACACATTCGTCGATTTGTTTCTTACGTGTTATTGATTTTTACGATAAATCAATTTTTAAAGCGTACAATATTTTTTCCCCCTTTTTTTACAACGGTATTTTGTAATGTCCCCACGGAAGCGTCTCCTCGCCGTTCGACGTCACGTATCGCTTGTCGTCGTGCGGACTGAGGGCTAGTTTTTGCTCCGACACGGTGCTAACCTCGTGCAGCGTCGAGCGTATGCACGACTGGCGCGTCTTCAGCTCGCGCGCGTTCCGCAGGCACGCCACGTAATCCTCGAACGTGATCCTCTTCGCGACTACGTTTCTCTTGACGCCCTTTATTCTCTTGGTGTCGTCGCGTCCGAGTACCTACAAGGTACTTACAAAGTGTACATCTTCGCTCTGAAGCCCACGAACTCCGTCATGATCGCGCCGTTGTTCTCGTCCTTCATCAAACCGGGCACCTTCTTGTTGGCCTTCTTGGCATACCGTGCGCGTTGTTCTCCGCGTAATCGCTCGTGTCGAACCTGTGCACGTCGCGTTTCATACGCTCGTACGCGTCTTCGCACTCCAGCGAATAGATCAAACTGTCCGTATCCGTGTAGGCAATTTGACAACGGTCGCGATAGAGCGGCACCATGTAGTCGTAGTGAAACTCGTAGAGACGCGTCTTGGATATCTCGAGAATAGACATACCCACGTAGATCGGCTTGTTGAATTTTACCTCGAGCCTTCGCAGCTCGATCGCCACCAGATTCTCCGAGAAGACGCTCCTGCTGTGAAAGTACGGCTTAGCGATCAACGCCTCCGCGCCGTATCTCCCGTCCCATCGCGTCACGAGACGCACGTCCACGTGATCACGCACGTTCTCCATAGTCTTGCCGAAGACGGCGTTGTTCATTAGTTTGTACAAATTCCGTTCGAACTCGTTGCTCGCGCGCGTCCTAAGCGCGGTGTTCAGCTCGATGTAAACGCGAAGCCACGGCGACTGGGCAAATCGCAGAACGCGACGAACGCGCGTCAGACGCATACCTAGTCGCAGACATTGCTGCAGGTTTCGATAGTGCGTCACGTAGCGCGATTTGTCGTAGAGAGTGGCGAGCAGTTTCTCCTGTCGCTTGCCAGGCGGTTTGTCGCGCGTCGGGCACAACGGCAGATCCGCGTGGGCGTCGTGCAGGTCCCGCGGATACTCGAGATCCACCTCCAAAATATAACCGACGTCGCTGTCCGCCGGCACGGTCGTCGCGTCGAAATTCTCAGGGTCGTCGAGCCACTGGAAATTCGCGTAGGGCAACGATTCGCTCATAGCCCAGCCGTACAGATTGTTCACGTCGTAATACATGAGATACGTAGTGGGTTAGGACGAGTCGTGCGTCGGTACGTGCCTGTTGTTGGCTCGCGCGTACCTGAGCGAACATTGACTGGGTCCGCCGCGTATTCCGCGTTCCACGAACAGCACCATGTCGATGTCGGTGAGCAGCTCGAAACGCACGCCGGTGTACCTCAGCATGGCGTCCCACGTGTACCCCGGCAACGTGTAGTAATGCGCGGGATCGAGCCCGTAACTCGCCGAACACGCGTCCCGAAAATTTTCAAATATATCCGCCAGAAGAAGCACGTCGGTCTTGAGATACAGATCGCTGTACTCGCCGAAATCTCGCACGCGAAAACGTCGCCAGATCCTCGTCGCGTGCTCGTAGTCGATTTTGCTCGCGGTCTCGTCGGTCAGGGAGCTGTAAAAGGCCTCGCGTGGCGGAAGCTCGGTATCCCGCAGTTTGTCCGCGCCGTCGACGTACTCATACGGAAACACTCCCTCGCGAGTGAGCAGATCGAGATCCTCCGCGCTCAAATCCGCGTACTCCGAACGCGTGATTCTCAGCTTGTCCTTGTTCAGATAGGACGCCAGGGTTTCGATACTCGCCGCTAAAAATTTATACGAGTCCACGAATCGAAGCTTCACGTACCGATCCCATTTCCCGTCCGTCTGCGTCTCTTTAACGGTCTTCGAGAAAGATATGTAGCTTTCTTTCGTGAGCGGCAGCAGATCGACCCCGTCCTCGAAATCGTTCGCGATTTTCTCGACGACGAAGTGCGCGTCGTAACCCGACAGATTGTGAAAAAACACGGGAATCGCGTAAACGTTTCTGTAATTCAGATTGCAACGAGAATGCGCCGGACCTCTGTAACGTCCGGTTAGGTGACAGTGATCCCGCACACGCTTGTCCTCCGGTTGAAACGGTTTCCCGCACACGTGACAATGAGTCGCGAGCAGAAATTCGCTTTTCTCGTCCTCCGTAAGTTCCACCATCGCTATATTGGTGGAAAATTTATTCTGAACGCGATGCGTGAAAAGGCGAAGCTCGTTCACGAACCACGAAATCCTCGCCATGACGATATCTGTACGCGGACGCGGTATCGTCGTAGGTGCAGCACAGATAGTAGCCCAGGCTGAACGGTACGTGACGCTGATAAGCGTATCTTTCCGTTCTCGGGCCCCCCTCGACGTTTTCCCTCTCCCGTCGTTCGAGAAGACACTCCAGATCCGCGTACACCACGAAGGGAAGTTGCTCCTTTCTGTCGTGATTGTCGAAAGACAGCCACTTGTCGCACTCGTTCGGGAGAACGACGGCGCAGTCGTTCATTCGGCCGCAGTCGACGCTGTGGGCGGCCAACTTATCGCGCGTATAGAAATAGTGTAGACATCTGCGAAATAACATACGAGCGATTACTGTGCGTATGTAAAAAAAAATAACGCCTCGTCTTTTCCTTGTTCCTCGTGTTTTTTTTCATTTTATTTCATTTCTTTTACCTACCGATCGCAAACGTGCTTCGCGCACCGTTTCGCGGTCAATTGCAAATTCACCAATCGCGACAGATTCTTTATCCAGGCGAAATGGCCCCTGTTGACGCCGCGCAGCGTATCGCGCAGATACAGCAGATTTACGTGCCTGTCCTTCTTATCGTCGGTCAACCGCAGAGGCACGATCGCGTTGTCGTCGGCGCCCCGGCCGAACTTAGCTTTCTTTTCAATTCTTTCCCGAGTTGTAAACACGTTGATCGATACGTCGTTCTGACGTTCGAATTTTCCGATCTTTTTCAGATCTATGGGAAAATCGATCCCGTCGAGATTCAGCACCGTCGCGTAATCGGGATACAAGCCGCATCGTTCCGCGTTGTGCTTGGCGGGATACAGAGCTGCGACCACCGCGCGCGCCAAACACGCGTCGTTCTCCGATCGCACGTTGACCACCGCCTGTTTAAGTTTTATACCCAGCGGTATTTTCATCCAACATTCCACGCGCATGGGATTACACTTGTTCACGTTCACGATTAGGTTCAATATTCGCGACAACGCCCATTCACTGTCGCGTTCCTGAAATTCTTCCAACCGCGTTAGAATCGCGTCGCGCACGTGTCTATCGTACCACTCGCTCAGATCGGACCCCGGGAGAAGCTGTTCGTTCCGCGTAGCGATACTCTTCACGTCGGTCTTAACGTCTGCTACGAATTCCCCGTTGAATATGACGTTGACCTTCAAACACCCGTGTTCGGTCATATTATCCCGCACCTTTTCGAGCACGGTGCCCTTCGCGTCGTCGAGAAATCGCGCGGGCTCGATGTACGTCGAGTTCGTCACGGCGTCGGTCAGCACACGACGTTGGAACGCCGCGTCGATCTCGATCCACGAGAAACCTCTGCCGCTGCTGCCGCCGCTACCGCTTTCCCCTCCGTCCAAGCCGGCACCTACGGCGCGTTCGAATCGTCGACGCAGATCCTCCCTCGAACCTTCCAATCGCGCTATCAGAGCCACCAGAGCGGTCACGACTCCCGTGTTTCCTCGCTTCCCGAAGCGTTTGACTCGACACTGCTCCCGCAGGAGTCGGAGACACTCGTCGCATCGCCGTCTCCACGCGCGGTACCCGTCCGCGTCGCGGACTTCCGCGGCGAGCAACTCGTCGCACTCTTTCCGCATCGCGTCCAGAAAGGTTCACCCTCGGGAACGTTGAACTTCACTCGGTCAAAAAGACGACGAGACCGGGCGGTTTGAATCCGACGTATCCTGCTCTTTCCTCCGTACACCGTCTCGTAATAGAGATAATACTCGAGCGGCAGGCGACGCGTATAATCGCTCGCCCTGACGGAGTTCGCCACCGTCGTCTCTATCCACTCTCGCTCGCGATCGGTTCGCGCTCCAATTTCCCTTCGCAGATGATGGGTAGCCAGATTCCATCGCGCGTCCTCTTTCGTCACCGACGCGCGCGCGCTCGACGACAACGGTGCTTCGATTCTCGCCGATTCGTCGTCCGAATCGGACAAAAACTTAGGCATGGGCTCGCGATAGCGCCATTCGTCGTCCGATTCCTCGGACGACGGATAACGGCGATCGTTCATTCGCGAGTACGTATCGCCGACGCTACATTCGCACCGCTGACGTCTATATCAAAATAAAAAATCTCCATCTTCAATCTGCCACATTAATGTTTCGGCGTAATCATATGTATCTACAAACCTATTTTACAATTCCCTCCACACTCTAAACAGAACTCGTGCGTCGATCCTTCGTCGTAAACGTTACGGACGCTGCCGCGAACCATACACCAACATGTTTTAACGTATGAGTCCAAAGTTTCCCACGTGTGTACGGTTCTACCGATATGCGATTTGAAATGCTTGGGACACCACCACCTGCGTTCGGTTCTACTGATATGCGATCTAGAATGCTTGGGACACCACGTGTCAGTGCCAGCAAGTACGTTTCGAAATCCGACTTTTCTGCCGCGAAGCAAACGCACCATCAACAAGCAATAGCGTCCGTCCGTTCCCATACCGTATTTTTTTTACAAATATATTAACTCTCGACCGCGCTCTAGAATCCTCGTAGAAAAAAAATCGTTTGCCGCGCCGTTCGCGCGCCCGTTCAATTTATACCCCCCCGTTCGTCATCTCAACGGAAGACGTACCCCCCTGCCGGACGCGCTCTTTCCCGGAATGATGACAACCGCTTGCCGCATCCTCCGAAAAAACCCGGAATGACGACAACCGCTCGCCGCATCCTCCAAAAAAATAAAAAAAAAAACAAAAGGAGGAAACGACGAGAGCGACCGCGAACGAGTTCGAACGCGCGTTAAAAAAATTATCGCGAATCGTACGAATCGATCGAACGAAGAGACGAGTCATCTCTCTCGATCTCGATACGTCAGGATGGGCAAGAAAACCACATCCTGCCCGTCGCGACGCGGATCGAAACAACCTTCGGACCAAGAGTAAAAAAAACGACGACGGTGACGAAGACGGGCGCGCGAGACCCTCCGCGAAACGAACCACCTCGAACGCGTCGTTCTCCCCCCACCCCTTTTTCCCAGATCCGTATACCCATCTCCGCGCGACCGCGCTTACCCCCCGCGGTCGCGGCGATTGCGTCGTCCGCGACGCGGATCGAAACAACCTTCGGACCAAGAGTAAAAAAAAAACGACGACGACGACGACGACGAAGACGGGCGCGCGAGACCCCCCGCGAAACGAACCACCTCGAACGCGTCGTTCTCCCCCTCACCCCCCGAAACGTCGAGAGGAGCGACCTCGAACGAGTTTGGACGCGCCCGAACGCGCGCGAACGACGACGACAAAGAAAAAAAACAAAAAAATATTGGCGCGCGATTCTCCAAAACGGTCGGTAACGGCGCGAGCGCCGCTCCGAGCGCCCCCTCGAAAAACGCCCGCGTCCCCCGCAACGAGCCCCCGTTGGCGGCCCTGCCACACCCAACTTTACCCCATATGTTCCCCTCGCGTCGCGCTCCCCCTTTCGCCCAATAATCTCTTCCCCCCCCCTAGCCCCCCCCCCGCGCCCCCCTTCACCGTCCCCCGGCCCCCTCGCCCACCGCTTCCGGCGCTCCCCCCCCCGCAGGGGAGGCCCCCCCCCGACCCCGCTAACCGCAAGCGAGATCCCTAAGGCTCGGAGTATATATATGTTACCCTCCTACTGCGACACATTATTAATCGAAGTACGAACTTTGTTTCCGTGCGTATTATTCGACGCGGAGTCGAATTGCGACGGATAATCCGTGAGACCGCGTATGCGTAGAGTCATGAAGTCATGAATCTCCTTATACGTGGGGTATGCATCCGTATCGTCTCGCTTCAAATTTTATTCATTGCACGTTCGCGGACTAAACTTTTGCGATATAATGTAAACTAGGAAGTCGTCCCACGTATCGACAGGACGCTCGAGATTCGTTAAAGCGGCGAGAGCCGCGGACACGCTATCGCGAAGTTTTTTCAATTCGGTAACATTCTCGGTTTTTATTTTCGGTAAGTCGGCGAAAGAATGGATGTTCGCGTGAATAATCGCGTTACGGTTGTCGTACTCGTCGAGAAGAAGTTGCCACGCTGCCTCGTAGTTTGCGTCAGAGATGTGAATATTATTAATTAACACGGCAGCCTCGCCGGAGAAGCTCGTCTTCAAGTTATGTAACTTTTGAGTTTTCGTGAGGGATTCATTTTTGTCGACGAGGGACTCAAAAATTTCTCATTCCGGGAAAGCACCCGAAAAGTCGGAAGCAAAATACGAGGCAGATGCAATGACATGCCGAAGTGCGCGTCGCAATAAGATGACTCGTTACTTCTGTACGGCGCGGTCGGGGCGTCGTTACTTAATTCACCGATGACCTCGTGGAGGTAGTCCGCTGCGTCGAAGTAGGCTTCCTCGGCGGCAAGAAATTCTTGAAAATCTTGTTGAAAGTAGGGGGTCGACTTCTTCTCCTCCGCTGTAGCCGTCTGGTGAATCTGGACATGGAGGGCTTGAGCTTTCTCCCAGAGCGCCTCCAGATTCGTCAGTCTCCCCTTCGTCTTAGGGAGGGTGACCTGAGCCATGGCAAATTTTCTAAAGTTGGTCAGCGACCGCTGGAGCGAGGCAATCGTAATGCCTTAGCCGGTGAGTAGGTCCTTGAGATCCAGAGACATGTTAGCGAGATGTTTGGATCTTGTAGGCAACGATCTGACACCTGTGTGTCAATCGGATCGAAGAGCGAAGGCGCTCTTAAACGACTCCGCGGCGAGAAGCAGAACGATACTCGCGGGAGTCAGGGACGTATGGCACGTCGCAAAGCAGGGCGCCCGTCGGGCAGCGGTGAGCGTATCTCAACACGATACGTTTGCTGGAGGTCACGCAGGAGCCTCCGGAGCAGAGCGAAGCCGGGTAGCACCGGACTTTTTCTTCACAAGGGGCACCGATCTTTAAGAAAACCGAACAAGAAGAGCGAAGACGCTCTTATGCGTTTCCGCGGCGAGCAGCAGGGCGATACTCACGGGAAACAGGGACGTACAGCACGTCGCAAAACAGGGCGCCGGTCGGGCGGCGGATGCGTATCGCGATGATACGGTTGCTGGAGGTCGCGCAGGAGCCTCTGAAGCACTTCACAATTTCATAGGGCACCAATATTTAGGAGAGCGGGTGCAGAGCGCTCAATGTACTGAGTGAGTCACGGAGTGGAGAACGCGTATCGCGGAGTACCCGATGAACCGGGAATATCTGCCCGATCACATCCGATGTGCGACGGTTTGAACGGCGAACTCCGTTTGCGAGCGAGTCGAGCGGGCGCGACGGTCCGTCTGTCTCGGAGCACAACGCGATCACTATTGAGGCGGTCGAACTGTCTATGCCGGTTTTTTATTTATCACAATCCGGCTCGAAGGACCATTCAATGTTAGTGGACCGCTCGATGTTTTCGCGCGCCGCGCCGAGGAGAGCACAAAAAATAGTCAGTAGCTCGTGTAAAACGAGACAAGAGTCACTTTATTGAAAGCTGGTTACAATGTCAGATTCGCACTCGCTATTACACCACTTAGGCTTCGCTACGATTCGACTCCGTTTTTCGCTATCGACAAATACATGTGTCGCGTACGAATTGCTAGGGCTCACTGAGCTCCCGGCCGGAGCAAGCGAAGCGATCGCGGCCGGAGCTCCAAACTTTTCCGCGAGGAATTTCGAAACGTGAGAAATGCTGATTGGCTCCAAATCGTCGAGCGACCAGATTATTGGTCGCAGTACGAGCGATCACGCGATGTACACCTGTGGTCCGGGCGCGAGCGAAAACACCAAAAAAACGGGGGAAAGGCAAATAAATGCGTTTCGGAGCAAATCGAGCGTTCTCGAATATTCCCAACGCTCGCTTTCACTTTTCGAGCGTTAGATTCTCAACAATAGGAAACGAAACAGTCACAGAAGTGCAAGATACTAAATATCTAGGCATAATTATAGATAAGCATTTACTTTCGAGAAGCATGCATGTTACATGGCAAAAAAAGTAGAAAAAATAGGGTTTTTAGGACGAATAAGGAATGTTGTAAATAGTTATATAAAAGTATTGATATATAAAACAATAATCGCACCGCATTACAAATATTGTAGTAGTATAATGTTAAATTTTAATCAGGGCTTGATGCAAATGTTACAAAAAACGCAAAATCGTGCAATGCAAATAATACTAAATGTGAATAGGTTGTGACCGGACGGCACGTGTTGAGCCCGATTCCGGCGGATAATATTCCTATCAAACGGTCGCCACTCGGTTTTACCTTAGACTACCGAGAAGGTAAGTGTTCGCATCAACGCCCCGATTATTCGCAAGACGCTAATAGGATTTATTTGTTTCAGAAGGATGTCCCTGATGGATCACCGTTGCTGCTTCTCATCCCTGGATCCTCGCTTTACATCGCATACCAGATAGAGGTAAGTAATTATAAAATAATTATGTGATAATTATTTTATGTTTTGTTGCAGATCGACGCCCGGAATGGATCGCCGTTGCCGTTACCCGTCTCTGGATCCTCGCTTTACCTCGCATACCAGATAAGGGTAAGTCCCGATAATTATGTTTTAATTACGTACTAATTCGCTTCTTTTCTTTCAGGTTCCCGCCTCGGATGGATCGCTGCTCTGTTGCTGCTCTGCTTCCCCGGATCCTCGCTTTACATCGCATACCGGATTGCCGCTGGCCAACGTTGGATCATCGCCGAAGGACAAGGTAAGTAGAAAGTAAGTATCGATAATTTTTTATAATTAATCAGGAGAATTTGTTTCAGAATTAATTAATCTTTAATTCCAGATTATCATTTCAACATTACAGGCTGTTCGAGATTCCGTTAACGCTGCGCCGTCAGATTAGATGGCAGCATCGATCGGGTAACGACGCTAGATCACCGCGGCAGCTTGCGCCGCGCACGGGCGCGCTCATTGCCAACGTCTCCCTTGCGATATTCCGAGTCGTACAAATGGCCGCGCAGTGATCAGACGCACGACGTGTGCTCTGTGCATTTTTGATTGTGACTACACATCAAAGTGCTCACCGCAGTGATTACAACAGCTGCCGAGATACTGCATTAACATGTAAAGCGACCGCTCATCCAGCTCTACTCGGGTACATCAACACGACGACTCAGGCTCACAAGTGCGCGAGTGCCGACCGCCACGTGTCTCACCGGCTCACGGGCGATTCATCGAAGAGGACGGCACTTAATATAATTGCCTTTCATTTACACGGACTATATACACCTCATTTATACACCGCTCATCGATTCTCAGGTCAGATTGTATCAATTTCGACGCATTAAAGACGCATTAAAGACGGCTCAGACTGTGGTCTGAGTTACACAAAATAAAGTGAATATTTAGTTAACACCTTCCACGCGCGTCCTTCTCATCCCGCTTCCATCGCCGGGATTAATTAGCGATTTCGCGAACACAGGCCGTTTCACAATATTATAAAGGTGTCTCACAACGCGAGTTTCTCGCCTCGGTGTGAATGTCGCTTTATTTTAATAAAGTTGCACAATTATTCAAATTGCGTATCTCGGCTTATTCGTTTAGTCGATACGATGCTTTTATTCTAGATAATTATTCCGATCGGAGGACTTTGTGCCTCGTGATTGTGAAACTATGATCACGCACTCGGCCGTGGCCATCACTCTATCATACAATGTTCGTGCGCTGAATTAACGAACGAGTATTCGGTGGTTAAATACAATAATTAATAATGTCCGCACAATATTCCGTATCCGCGTGACCCAATGCCCGTGGTTGTTATATACTCAATAATTGCACTTCCGTTAATTAACAATGTATCCGAATTTCAACTCGCGTATTGTTGCTAACACTCGATTGTATTTGGCAATTAATTGCCCCTCGCTGTTAGTTAAGACGAGTAGATTTTACGCGATAGTACGCGGGAGTTCTCGGTTGTAAAGTATAACGCGTATGCCGATCGTACAGAGTGTGATACGTGTGTTTGCCACGGCTATACCCGAGAGACTGCCTCGAGCGGTCGCTCTCGCTTGGGCTCCCCACTTATGCCGGATCGTTCCCACTCCTCGGAACTTTCTCGATCGTCTATTGTTCGCGGCCGGCACATCTGGGGCCCTATTCTCAAAAAATCTCGAAAAATATCGCATACGATATTTCACAAATGTTACTAGAATATCGCATGTCGCAGTAAATTTGTATTCTCGAATTTTTACAAGTACCTCGTATACGATAAATATCGTATATTTGGTATCGAATGGGTCAGACCAGTCGATACGAAATCTCGCATACGAAATTGAGGTAACGCGGGCAATGTATAGCTTTTAACACGTTGTGTCAGTTGTGTGGTTGGTTGATAGCTTACAGCAGATTTCGTTTTATATATTGTTTATAAGAAAGATTGGTGTAAATTAGGTAAAAAAAAACACATTTAGTGCTGTATTCGGTGTCAAACCTCATGTTTGCTCATGTTCGTGCTCACGCGAAGTATAACCTAGCAGTTCGTTGAGTATTGCACGTAATCTATTTTTCACGCAGATTTATTGGAACATGCAAAATTTAATAAATTTAGAAGCAATTCGTCTTCTCGAAGAAGTTGAAGGAGGAGCAGTGGTTAGGCGATTATTTCATGCAAGAAATGATCCTTTCGAGTTATCCAATAAGGATTTTATCCGATTATACAGAGTAAATAAAAGAATAGCTGAAGATATCAGTAATATTGTGTCGGAATATATTAATGAACAACCAAGACGATTATCAGCATTAGATATAAACACACAGGTAAATAAAATTATTAAATTATTTTTTGTATATGATTGTTTAAATGTTGTACCATTTACATAATATTTATTAAATTAATTTTTTACTATAGGTTGTAACAGCTCTACGCTTTATGGCATCTGGCAGTTACCAGACAGACATAGGATATAACATTAATTCAGCTGTTAGCCAACCATCTGTGAGCAGATGCATTAAAATCAACCAAAAGTATTAAATAGATGGGTTAAATGCCCTTCAACTTTAGAAGAAGTT
>NW_020213215.1:0-3377 GCF_003070985.1 Temnothorax curvispinosus | reverse complement strand
CTGTGCTGTTTTTGCTCAGCAACTGATTAAAACCTTTTATTTTACTGTTTTCATATACTTTTGACTACCTTTCAAATAAATAATAATCGACAGAATCTGTTTTACTTTCCATTTCTTGCGATTTTTCCTATCCGACAGTTTTTCGTCATTTCCTCTACTTCAGATGTTCAAAGAAATATGTTTTTTTTAAGAAACGAAAAAATCGCCCTTGAAGGTTGTCTATTCGTCTTTCAAAATTCGTTGGAAATTTTAAAATCGGTGAATTTTATGAAAAACCAGCATTTTTTATAAAAATAGTCATTTCAGCCCAATTTTTGGTTCTTTTTCTTGTTTTTCGAAATTTTTTTACTACCGCAAATTGATGGTTACTATCGTCTTCCCTATTAAACAACAAACAAAATTATCTATTATAAAGTTTTCTAAGAACATCCTGGAAATATTATACACGCGGTACAAGTTTGGGGTATCGTGACACCCCAGTAAGTCATTCACGTATGAGAAAAATAAATAAGTCTGTCTAGGGTTATGAATTTAAAAAGATACTTACTAGCGAAACTGGCAAGAAGCGCCAGCAAAAGCACGACGCAGATTCTCATCGACATCATCCTCACAAGCGCAAAACGACGATGACTGCACGATAGGGCGACGTCGACGGAATATATTAACGCCATCAGCAGTATCTTGGGTTGCGACCTGCGATAAAATAATCAATTATTATTGAAATTATTGATCTAAAATTCTCGGTTCGTCTATAAAAAATTTTTTATCGTAGCAATAAGGAGAGGGGAAGGGAAAAAAATTAAAATACGAATTTATTACTTGTATTATCGAATAAGCGAATTATTTATTTATCTACGACTTTGATGGTTAGAAACTAAGTAAAAGAATTTGTTGCTCGGCTCTTTTTATTATAGTCTTAAAATATTCTATGAACCGTGCCCTATCAGAATATGCAACGTATGATTTTGTTGCTCGCCTCTAACTGCAAATAAACAAATTATTTATCTCCGCGTCGACCGTTATCTACGACTTCGATGGCTAAAAATTATAAAGTAAAAGAAACTTTTACTTAGTTTTTAGTCATTGAAGTCGTAGATAACGGTCGACGCGGAGATAAATATTTGCAGTTAGAAACGAGCAACAAAATCATACGTTGCATATTCTGGTAGGACACGGTCTATAGAATATTTAAATAACAAAAAGACCCGCCGGATTAGAGCAAATAGATCCGGACTAGAGCAACAAATTAGCACATAAATAGCACTAAATTTTTTAATAGGTGCAAATTTTTTTTACAATAGCGGGGGGGAGAGGCTAACTTGATAGAGGTATAGTTTAATCACAGTTAATCGATATACATTCAAATTCGAATCTAGTGAATTCTGGTCAACACTTCTGTACCTTTATTTTTTTAGTTCGGTTACTAGGTATTGCTTGTGTTGTATCTCAAGAGATACTTTTAGTTTATTTTATGTTCTTCATTTCATTAATTAAATTTTCTAACAATTATAACTCAAGTTAGAAAACTGTTCCATGCATATTTTATACTTAAATTTAATTTTTTTTTTATTTAATAAACTGCCTCTATAGATGGATTATTGTATCTGTATTTTGATTTCTTATTTCCCTCGACCCTCAGTGTACTCATTAAACTCCATCTCTATTGCTAGACAGTGGTTTGTCCCAAAGCAATAATGGTATTTAAAGTACATACATACTAAGAAACAAGATCATACACACTAAAATTCAGCTTATTTTAGACCGCATAATTTTGCATAATTTCAATAAAATTTCACGCATAATCAGGCATTTTTAAATGCATAAATCTTAGGTCCTTAATTATATTACTGCAAAATTGAATGTATAGGTGTACTATACGATCAATTCTAAAATAATTTAAAAGGTTCCAGCGCGTCCCGACAAAATATTTAAAATCTCACGTCATGTATTACTTGACTCACTTGACTGGCATAAAATCAATTTCTCAATCAAAAATAGATGAATAGGCTACAAAAAATTAGGGTAAAATCGATGCTTTGTTAAAATAAATTTCGTAATATGATTATCATTTTAGTAATAACCATTATCACATTTTCTATGAAATAAATTGCATAATAAGACCAAAATATTTCTTATCCCTCTTATTTATGCTTATATTTATGCCGACTGACATTTTTTAAATATATCTATGTATTGCTTCTTTGCATCGATTTATATAATATTTAATCTTGATGGATAAATATGTAGAAAAGGAATAAATGGATATATAAATAACAGACATCCTAACTAATTAATAATTTTGCCCTATCTGTAACAGATATTTTTTTTTATGTCACCTAACGCAATATCTTATTTACTCTCTTTTATTCAAGAAAAATAATATCAAAAATAATTTTTTAGAAAAAATCTAAATAAAAATTTTGTATCTTAAAAATCACTACTAAATTAATTGTGATAGTAGTATTGTTTTACTTCTTTTTTTCTCTGTGTTAAAATATATATTAACAGTAGAATTGACCAATGTAACAAAATTTCGAAAATCTATTCTGTATCTTACATTAATTCAAATTCGCGAAATAAAATTCTAATATAATTTGATATAAAATACATATATTTAAAATTGTCATTTATCTAATATTTAAAATTTTCTTCAACAATTATTTATGTAAAACGCGGCAATTCGTCAATATTACACAGCACGTGGTCAATATATAATTAGATAAACTGTTATGAGCTTTTTGCGAGCTCTATGCATGCGAAGTGTACGATATTTCCTCAAACCGCTCAAGCACAATCGCACAATAAGTACAATACATCATATAAACAAGTACCACCAAGATTAAATATTTTCCGTATTAGTTTTAGCCCATCCATTTTAAGGCAACGGATCTACGAGATGTAATATTTTCTTATAATTTATTGTTATAATTTAATATGTACCAAGATACATTTACTCTATATTTGATTAACATAATCGTAGATTCGTTACCTCAATAAAAAAAATTTTTGACTCACCGATCCGATGCGCAATGGGCGGAGTTATTCAGCAACGTATAATAGCTACGATGATACTGTAACACACAAACATAGAAATAAAATTAAAGAAGCGCTCAAAATACTCGTAAATCTCGCGAAACTACATTAATATGCATTATTAATTTGCACGACGAAGAATCGTGACTGTCGGCCGCTAACTTTACGCGACGCGAAATTTATACGAGATTATAAAACACATTCACGAACGGGCGATGTTGTAGTATCACGGCGTTCCGTGTTATGCATCACTCGATACGACAATATCACTCGGCCGGCTCGGCCCTTGTTTTCTCTGGGTGCATTCGGGGAGACGCTATTAACACTATAAACGCAAACGCTAT
>NW_020213214.1:0-1043 GCF_003070985.1 Temnothorax curvispinosus | reverse complement strand
GAACAAAATTAATAGAGATAAATAATAAAAAACCGTCAAACGACCAGAATTTGCAATCGTCACTCAACGAGACATTTCCTACGGGGGGGGACGCGTTAAGCGGAGACACGCAGACCGAGCCCACCGTATCACAAACCGCTGAGGGCGCGGGGGTGGGGGGTCCGCTCACCGCGCAGAGCTCAGATACAGCTGTCCCTACACAACGAGCCACCGGCGCTATCCCCAAAGTCATGCGGGGGGGGTACGCCAGTAGGGAGGGGAAGAGGATCGCGCGGAGCGACTCCGATTCTTAATGAACATTTACGTTGTCGACTACAAGAAACGACGTACGGAACTTTGACGACGAGACTAGACCAAGTCGAGACGAAATTGGCACGCGTTGAGACACTTGAAAATAAAATAGATCTATTGTTGCAAAAATTAAGCATATCGAATAGCGGGGAAATTAATAACAATATTGAAATTCCACCGCTTAATTCGGCGCCCGGAAGGGAAGGCGCGGCAAGTGGTGCAACAGGGGATAACGAAACGCTTAACCACATATATAGTAGCGACGAAGAGAGTGACGAAGTAGGCGTCAACTTGAACACCGAATCGTCAAGGATGCCCGGAAACGGACAACGAGGTAGACTAATCGATATAGATAGTAAAATTCAGCTGTTGTACCAAGACGCGCGTGAACCACCGCGAGAAAGATCGAACTCCCCGAGAGCTTTCGTGCCGTACCGCCACGAGAGCGAGCGGAAAAGGACAGCAAACATAGAACCGTCGAATAGTTTTCGGAATATCGATAACGATATACAGCCGTTACGACAAAATGCGCGAGGGTCATCCCGAGAAATATTGCTCGGAACCGGACAACAAAGCAAGTTATTGCAAAGTAGAATCATTCCGATAAACGAGAGAGGTTTAGTCGAAGGAGAATTCCGGAGAGTACATTTCGGTGACGAAAATCGGTCAGCCAACTTGAACGCTCGGTCATCAGACGCGAATCGAGTAAGAAGACCGAACGACGTTCGACATAACCTCCGAAACTCAAACGT
>NW_020213213.1:0-1034 GCF_003070985.1 Temnothorax curvispinosus | reverse complement strand
CTACGCGCGCAATTGCGGAACCGATCGCCGAATCGTGTTCTCTGGCTTGTGCTGAAGCTCTAACCGAAAGTGGATCTTCACTCTTGGGAATCCTTTCCTCTGAGTCCCTAGAGTGTGTTCATAACCTCAAAGTAGTAAATTTCTATTTTATTCTATTGTTTTCTTATCAATACTCTCGCTCGCATAATGGAGGGAATTAAGAGAGGTATTCTCGGAAAATATATATATATATTTATTCAATACAAAAAAAACCTTCTTTACTCAGTCATGGCGTTCAACGCCGCGCTTAATCCTTTGCGCAATATGGCGCTTTGGCTAAGTAAACTAAACTTGGCGCAATATGGCGCGTAACCTCTTACCAACTAAACTCTGCGCAATAGGACGCTCTAATACTATTGACTAATTTTAACACGCGCAATATGGCGCTGAACCTACAAGCTACGCGCAATATGGCGCTGACTACTTCGCCCGAACTTATCGCCTCGTTCAGGCGTGCGGTGTTTTCCGCACGATGTCGCCGGTGATTGTTTCCCCTTCGTCGTCGCCATCTTGGGGATGGTCTTCCGTGGTAGCGGTGATGCGCATGCACATCCTGGTATGCTGCACCTCCATCGTTAGGTCGTGTCGCTGCAGCACCACCGTCGGTATTTCGTGCTCCATCCACGCCATTTTTGCCAATATGCTCGAGTTCGAATAAGAAAAGTACGGTCGATGGTTTCATATACATACAATTATTATGTAACTTAAGTTTTACAGCATTCGCATCACGTATTTTTACGAGTTCTATAACTAGATCTCGAATCGACATTGATAAAGGTGCGGTTGACTGCAGGAGTCGTTCGATATCCGCACGTCTTTCAATTAGCGCTGTCCACGTCGTATGAACCAACACCATCTGATTTCCTCCCCGGTTATCGCCGAGAAGTAGTTCCACACACAGGTCCCACGCTGATTCCGATATCTAAATATTTATAAGCTGTTGATGTAAATGCGTATCGTTTACCTAGTATACGAACCGCGCGACGCTCCAACGA
>NW_020213212.1:0-1130 GCF_003070985.1 Temnothorax curvispinosus | reverse complement strand
GTTATGATTATGGGTAGACGAGTTACGTGTCGATTACACCCATCGGCAAGTGATGTATTAAGAACAGTAGTATTTCCTGTTATGAGGGAAGACGATGTTACACGTGCTATCAGATTTAACGAACTACTCATTTTGTATGCAAATAAACTGTGCCTGAAATACAAATCTCAACACCAACACGACATGATTCGTGCCAAATTACGTATCCTTGGTCGCTTTCTCTTGGCATTAAGAGAAATAAACAAAAATGTGGAAAACTTTACATCAATCTATCATCCAAGAGTGTATGACGATTGTATCACAGCAATCAATAAAGTCGCAAGATATAACAATGAAGAAAAAATATATGAAGCTCCTGCAGTTGCGGCAAATTTATCAACTTTAATTAAATATATCGGGAATCTACTTATAACTGAGTGTATAAAGAAGGAAGATATGGAAAAAAAGAAACAAGTTAAAGATTTCTTGAAATTATTAACTGTTGATATAACAACAAGTGTTAATAGAACCGTCATTGAAACGCAATCGATTCAAAGGAGACACAAAAAAGTCAATTTGCCATCAGTGGAAGACATCAAAAAATTATATAGTCATTTACAGGAAAAACGGGTTGAAGCTTTTAATGCATTACAAAAATCTTTTTCGTATTACACTTGGCTTTCTTTGGCAGAAGTAACACTGATCTCTATACAAGTGTTTAACAGACGACGGGCAGGAGAAATTGAACGCATTCTTATCGAAGATTTTAAAAATTATGATAGAGTTAATAAAAACATGTACAGCGATCTTTACAAGTCATTATCAAAAGAACACAAAAAGATTGCTAACAAATATATCAGATTCTGTATAAGAGGTAAATTAGGCCGTACGGTGCCCGTTTTGTTATCAAACGATTTATTTGAATCTATTAATTTGATTTTAAAATATCGAAAAGAATCTAACGTACCCGAAAAAAACCCTTACGTTTTCGGATTGCCTGGGTATAACAAACAAAGGTACAAATATCTCAGAGCTTGCATTTTAATGCGTAAATTTTCAAGCGAATGTAATGCAATGCAGTCTAATACTTTACGTGGTACAGTGTTGCGAAAGCATGTTGCAACATACTGTATACAACTAAATCTTAATGA
>NW_020213211.1:0-1088 GCF_003070985.1 Temnothorax curvispinosus | reverse complement strand
AAGATTCTTATTAATAATTGTTACCCGAAGAAAATTGTTGATAAATATGTCAATGTCCGACTTGGCGAATTGCGAAATCGTAACAACAATGATCCTGTCAGTAGCGAAGTGGCCCAAGATCCTCGAAGGTGCATTACTGTACCTTATATAAAGGGCCTTAGCGAGAATGTTAGCCATACAATGCGAGACATGAACTTTAGAGTTCTTCACACCATCTCGAAGAGATTGGATTGTGTCATTAGGAAGGGTAAGGACGTGTTGCCGAATCTCGGTCAGACTGAGTTAGTTTATAAGATTGATTGTGCAAATTGTGATGCGGTATATATTGGCCAGACAAAAAGACATTTATAGAAACACGCATCAAAGAACATCGATGTGATATTAGGAAAAATGTAGATAATCATTCTGTTGTGAGCAAACATCGTCTTACACACAATCATGATTTCAAGTGGCAACATCCGAAAATTTTATACAAAGAAAAACATTTCAAAAAAAGAGAAATATCGGAAATGTTTTTCATTAAAAAACATGATTGCACAATCAATTTACAAAACGACACTGAGAGCCTGCCATCTAAGGTTTGTTCGCGTCGCATGCCCCACCATGCTCCTAATCACTCCAACGCACTCCAAAAACTCATCTGCTCCAATCGCCACTTTTTATCCGTGATCCAAGTGCTCTTGGTGTTTATTGGAGTATGCGACGCGAACATACCTCTATTTATAACCGGGTCATAGGTATTACTTAGGCTGCGGTCCACTTGACGCTACAAATGCTTCGAAGCATTCCTCTTCTCTTTTCTTCCAATGAAGAAAGAAGAAGAAAAAGAACGCTCCAAAGTATTTGTAGCGTCAAGTGGACCGCAACCTTAGTCGGCCCTGTATATTCGGTTCTGCTCGTTTTTCCATCAGAGCGCCGTTTGCTATCCGCGGATTACGTTTGACAACTTTATTTCGACTTTGACTGTCTTACTGTTCGGACGTTGTGCCTCGATATGGCTAGTGACGTTTTGATTTCACCGTTTGTTTTGGAACGCATAAGAATTGTAAGCTTTTAACTAATTTTTACAGTGTTAATTAATTTTATTG
>NW_020213210.1:9296-11525 GCF_003070985.1 Temnothorax curvispinosus | reverse complement strand
TGGCCGCATTCAGCGCACAAAACTGTTGCGGGATCGCTCCCTCTCCCAGCGCTGTTTTTCGCTGAATGCTTTGCTGAGTGAGCGGTCGATACCACTCGACATCTGATCCACGTGTATTTTATCTTAAGTCTAAATAACGTGAAATATGGATCCTTTAAATGTATTTTTGCAATTTGTGGCTGACGACGGGCTGAATATGAATATCGTGGGTAATATTATCGATAATTTGATCCAACCGTTGCCCGAGATCGATAACCTAATACACGCTCAGCGTCAAGAGGCAAAGACGCGAAACGCAGAATATTTTGAGTTAACGATTCCGACATACACGGACGATCAATTCAGAGAACATTTTCGAATGACTCGAATAACTTTTGAATGACTTTTGAGGTACGTATAGTTTCTCCTGTAATTATATCCTATATGATATATGTATAATAGATTGATCATGGATTGTATACAATTATTCTTTAATATTTAGGTATTGCTGAACGTAGTTGGAAATCATATGCAAAACGATCAACTAAATATCAATATTCCTCTGAATAAAAAGTTATTATTTACTAAATGGTTGTTAAGTAAGCCCGAGTCTTTTCTGGCAGTTGGTGATCGGTTTGATATTCCGACAAGTACAGGATATGGTATATTTAAATCAATAATAAGTACTTTAGCAGAATTAATGCCACAGTATGTTCAATGGCCGAACGCTGCACAACAAGCTATTTCATCGCAAGTAAGAATTTCAATAATGTGTGTTTTATTGTATATAAGTTTAATTTCATTAAGATTTATTCTTGTACATAATATTGTAGATATTTGAAGAACGTTCACGCGGCATACAAAATGTTGTGGGGGCAATTGATGGATGCCATATACCAATAAAGCAGCCAGTTAGAAATGCGAATGATTATTTCAACAGAAAACAATTTCATTCAATAGTATTACAAGGTATAGTATTATACAATAATATTACAAAGTACTATTTTCAAATTTTATGTAGTCCTTCCAAATAAATTATCAATACATTAAGAAAAAAATTTCTTACAGGGGTTTGCGATCATTCTGCACGGTTCATCGATGTATTTATAGGTATGCCAGGAAGGATGCACGATGCACGCGTGTTCAGAAATAGTAGACTATTTCAAATGTTGACAGATAGGGAGAATCCAATTCTCCTTCAGCGCCAACATTTAATTGGAGACTGCGCATATCCGTTAATGTTAAATTTAATGACCCCATTTCGGGATAATGGGCATCTTCCCGCGGCTCACATTCGCTATAATGTCAGACTAAGTTCTATTCGCTCAATCATTGAGCGCGCATTCGGATTACTTAAAGTAAAATTTAGGCGTTTGAAATATTTGGACATTTCCGATCCAGGCTTTGGAAACACAATTATAGCGGCTACATGCATGCTCCACAATTTTATAATTGACAATGGAGAAATAGAAGACTATAATGAAAGGATGAACGATAACGACGATGCTCCTGTAATCGATGTCCATGAGCAAAATGAAGTCCAAGACAGGTTTGGGATGCAGGAAGCAATAGAAAAGAGGAATGCTATTGTAGCTGATTTATAAGTTTGTAACAAAGCAATTTATAAAAATAAAATAAATGTTTATTTTTATGAATATCACTAAGTGAATATACAACCTTATGTTTTAATAGACATACATGTTTTAGAAAAAAATGTGACATAATATGACATGTTATGTTATATCATCATGTGATGTGACATGACATCATGTTTTAGAAAATAAAAAACTTTATTTTTACATTTTTTCTAGTACTTTCTTTAAAAGATCATTTCTCTCCTGTTGAATTTTGTTGTTGTCGTCGATGCTCTTTTTCAATTCGGTCATTATTTCAACTCGCTCTTGTTCCACCAAAAGCAGTTTCTTTCGCAGATCATAAGTTTCTTTCCTTGAAGCCATTTTCCTCTGTTGTCGCTGAGGTGATGGAGTAGTACATTCTGAAGAATTTGGAACAGATCCAAGAACAGATTCAGATTCGCTAAAGGAACGTTCTGCTGCTACACTAGAAAAAGAAGAGCAAGAAGAAGAAGAATGAGAAGAAGAGTAAGAGTTCGTAATATTTTCTTCGAAAAACGAATCCCCTTCGAACGTTGAATCGAAGAAACCTGAAGTATGCATGAAAATCCTCGTGTGTGCTGGTGGCGTGGATATCCTTGTCAGTTGTGTATGACACACATACCTTGTCGATGCG
>NW_020213210.1:0-9286 GCF_003070985.1 Temnothorax curvispinosus | reverse complement strand
GGTCCAGTATATCTTCAGTCAAATGCTTATAACCATTTTTGCCCATTTCATTTACGATCTCTGTCCACAGGTTTCTTTTTTTTTGTTTTGGGATCACGGAACTTTTCTTTTCTCTCCTTGTACAATTCTAATAATAATTTTGTACCTTTTACTGTCCATTGTTGTTTATTGCCTTCCTCTGTTGTCGAATCAAGCGTATCTATATCATAAAACATATTTTACAATGCAACAAAATGTTGATGACAAAGTTGATTGCAATGCCAAAACCTATAAATATTTTAATCAATTTACTCACTGCTTGCGATGTGTCGACTGCAATTTTCTGTCAAAGTGTCATTAATAGAACCAGTAACGTCCAGACAACCTAGGTTGTTTTTCATATATGACTGGAAGAAAACTTCGTCTGAAACATTTAATTATTACATAATACTATTATATAATTATAACATATAATTATTATATTATTATTATCGCGCATACGCAAGTATGATATGCGCAATAATGCATCCCAACAAACATCAAGTTACATGTAGCTTGGTGTTTGCTGGGCATGTGTAATTTATTTGAGATTATGTAGGTTAGTTATACAATTTAATTTAAAATAATATTTTATTTCTAATTGTACATACCATTTTTCAATTTCTCGTGCACTTCCAATATATCTACAATATTGTAATTTAATCCGTTATATGTATATTGATCTTCGTAATAATCCATTGCAATGCAGCATAGAACATAACCCAAGACAACTCACATGTCTTCACATGTCTCCAGTCAAATCTCACAACAGTTCCGTCGATGTAGCATCAAAATTTTCGCTCTAAAATATGGCGTCCGCTACCGCCACGTGTTGTGGGAGCGCTCCCGATCACAGGCCATTCAGCGCATAAATCCGCAACTGTTCTGTGCGCTGAACGCGCCCATTCACGGCCTTTGCGACTCCCGCCGCTCCGCCGACCAACAAGCCGAGAACCCCTAATAACGGCAGGATCGGTAGGATACCGCCGCGTTTTGCTACTGGAAGTATTCGCTTGATCTTCTTTTTTTTCTTCGTTTTCAAAACCATACCGAGTTTCGTTTTAGCCTTCATGGCCGCCCAGACGGCTGTAGCCACAGCTCTCTCTTCGAGAGTCGAATCGTTCGCGGTGACACGTTTTCGCGCTTTCGCGGCGAGTATATTGTCTGCCACGTGTCGTTCTGCGAGATCGTTGCTACGCGAGTAGGCGATGTCGTGCTCGCGACACGCTGCGTCCAATGGATTAATACCCCGATCATCTCTTGCCAATCGTGTTTCTAAACGAGTTCCCGGACCGCAAAATTGATAGCCGGGGATATGTAATTCGATCGGAAGCGCGTTTATCGCGCGATTCAACAGACCTTGACCTATCTTCGGCGGCATTCGCCGCAGTTTTTTATTAACGGCGACGGACCGTCGATGTGCGTTTGCTGACACGGCAAATTATAATGTATTAAACAGCGCCGATATTGCTGAACCTCCGAATCTGCCTTGATATGTTCGGGAAGCTTATCCCACAAATAATCTATGTGATTATAAAACTGTCGTAGTAGAATGACTTTTGGTATATACTGCTCGGCGGTTAAATCGTAAATATCGCTGTTATCCGACACGAGCAAAAACATTTTAACGACTGAGCATCTCAGCTCTACGCGCCTCTATAAATAGGCCAGCTTTCTCTATACTGCATTTCATTCGTTGTGGAGGGGAAGTAAAATGCGATTCGTACGACAATCCCGGACGATCAAAGTGACAAACTTTAACGATAGGATGCAGTTAACGAAAGAGGTACGCAAACATGGAGGCATGCTACTGATTTCTATAGGCGGTATCATCTGCGGTCCGTCAAATTGCGGCAAGACAAACGTCTTGATAAGCTTGCTAGAAAGTCTGCACGGCGTACGTTTCGAGAACGTGTATGTGTACTCGAAATCGTTGCAACAACCGAAATATCGATATTTGGAGAATATACTAACACCGATAGAAGAGATTGGCTACTTTACGTTCTCAAATAACAGTGACGTCATTCTGCCGAGCGAGGCGCTCCCGAATTCTATTTTTATCTTTGATGACGTGGCGTGCGACAAGCAGGATACGATAAGAGAATACTTTGCAATGGGCCGGCACGCGGACGTTGACTCTTTCTATCTTTGTCAGACGTATGCGAAGATACCGAAGCATCTTATACGCGACAACGCAAATTTATTGATTATGTTTAAACAGGATGGTACCAATCTGAAACACATATACAACGATCATGTAAACACAGATATGTCTTACGATGATTTCAGTAAATTGTGTCATACGTGTTGGCAACAAAAGTACGGATTCGTGGTGATAGATAAGGACAGCGCCACTCCGACACGCTTGGCTCTAGAACACCGTGACCGCCAGGGCCTTCGGGGCACGCGTTCCGCCTAACCGAGTAAGTAAGGAAACGATGAAAGTAGTGGTATTTCACCGGCAATGTTGCCATCTCCCACTTATGCTACACCTCTCATGTCTCCTTACAGTGCCAGACTAGAGTCCGATTTCGAATGGTCGATACAGAAAAAGATTTAACGGCTTTGCGATACCGAAACGTGGTTAGTTGTTGTCGACGCGTCGATTGAACAACGTTATCGCAACATGGACAGCAGCGAGGAGATTAGAGAGCGCGAGAGGATAGCAAATCAAATTGCGAAAACAAGCGATTCGATTCGCAAAAAATATCACGCATTAAAAATTGGTAAAATGGAGGAAGATATCGCGTTGGAGAGACACTTTAAACCCATCATCGAACCTTTAAGGCAGATTGCCGAAAACATTGTTGGCAAAGAATCTGATGTTTAAAAGATTGAGAATAAAACGGCGTGGGAAGATGAAGAGTCGAAGCTCAAAAGACAACGACCAAACGCCTCGTTTAACGACTCTGTAATGGCTTCAACTCCGGTTACGTTGAAACCATCGATAAATGTGCCATCTAATTTGAGCGAAATAACCAAAATTTTACAACCGCATAAAGCGCAACAATCGAAAAGTCCTTTGAATGAACCACTGATAACTTCTGCATCTTTCGTACAACCCGCAATGCTCAAATCACTCGCAAACGAAGATATTTTCGAAATCACGAATGATTCACTCGTGAAGTCCGTTCGACAGCAGTTGCAAACACCTGAGGGTCAAGAAACGTTGTGAGATGAATTGGGTCCATTGAGCCAAAAGTACGTCGGGGCAGTTCTGAGCGGCAATGAAGAAAGCGGTATAGACACCAAGTACGGCATTTATTTTAGCAACGATGGAATGATGCTCGGTAATAAACGTTTAGACGTGAACCACGCGGACAAGATAATTATCGACGGCATACGATACAATATGGCACACGCGGTCTTTACGAGTTGATCATTAAGAAATATCCCGATGTCGATATCTACACGGAGGACGATATGCAAGCGTACAAGAGCATTCTGTTGATGACGAATGCTCATAAACACAATTATGATGCTTACTCTCAAATAAAGGGCAACAGGGGATACAAGTACATACATATAATCGCACCGTTGATTTCGGGTAAAAAAGCTGGAAAAGGTATATTGCGTGCCATGACATTAAACGGTAACAACATCGACCATATAATTGCATCGTTGATTTCGGGTAAAAAAACTGAAAAAGGTATACCGCGTGCCATAACATTAAACGACAACAAGATCGATTGTTTATTGGGACGATCCCAACGAGCTTGTAGATCGTCTCCGAATGCTCGAAGTTTCACGCCTAGCGGGTCACACCGGTCATGATAACGAGATCCTGTCGATTATCGAGGAACTTCGCAAGGCTGGACTTATTATAAATTAAATGGCGCGACAGCGATCCGTTCAATCAACATAGAAATGCCGATCAACAAGTTTGGTATATCGCTCGGAAGAGGCGGTGCGGAACCGTACTATCAATGGAGCGGATTAATCAGAAATTACGTGCGCGATAACGCTTTTTGCATGGTCGCCACCGACTTTGACGCGAAATCGCGCAAGATTCGACGGATAGCGCCGCCCGTAGATGATGGCGATGCCGCCAATAAACGTTACGTGCAGCAGAGTATGCAAATTTTGAAAGATCGGCAGGATGAAATCGAGAGAAAGATGGCCGCATTCCAGAATAACGTGCAAATTACCCTAAACGAACTTCAAAAGATGATTCAAGATGTAATTGCGAATTATCGCGAATAGATAAAAACGCGCATCTGATCTCTGCGTCAGTTGCGCGCCATCGTCATGGCTAGTAAGAAGCAATCAGCTAAGAAACGGCGGCTGGTGGAAGAATTACACGCTTCTGCGAGAAGAAATTTTTCTCTAAGACGCGTCATAGTGCGCGGATACGATGACCTGTGGCAGGCGGATGTGGTCGAGATGCGTCCATACACGCGATTCAACAGAGGCTACCACTACATACTCATTGTTATCGACGTGCTGAGCAAGCATGCATGGGCCGTACCGCTCAAGGCCAAGAGCGGACCCGAGGTTACTACGGCGATTGCAAAAATAATTCGAGACGGCGGAAGATGTCCGAACAAGATGCAGACTGACAAGGGAAAAGAATTTTACAACGCCAACGTGCAGAAACTCTTGAAGAAACATAATATCAATCACTATTCGACCTATTCCGTAATGAAGGCATCGGTCGTCGAACGATTCAATCGCACGCTCAAGAACGACATGTGGTAAATGTTTACGCGCAATAGAAATTACAAATGGATCGACTCGCTGCCGAGTCTCGTATCGGATTACAACGCGCGAAAGTATCGAACTATCGGCATGCGACCCATCGATGTTACCCCCGCGATCGCCGACAAGCTCCTAACAACGGTGTACAGCCACGTAAATATTGCTGCTCCCGCGCGATTTAAAGTGGGCGACTCGGTACGCGTGAGTAAATTCAAGACAATCTTCGAGAAAGGATACACGCCAAATTGGACCACGAAGGTGTTTAAAATCGTCAAAGTGCAGAAAACTAATCCTGTGACGTATCTGTTGGAAGATTTCTGCGGAAAACCCGTCGCTGGCGGCTTCTATGAATACGAGTTACATCGCGTTGCTAATCCCGACGTGTATCTCGTTGAAAAAGTTTTGCGCAAAAAGGGGGATGAGGTTTATGTAAAGTGGTTAGGATTTAATAATTCACACAATTCATGGATACAAAAGAATAATGTATTGTAAAAATTTATTACAATATAAAAACATATTATACATACAAATGAGTTATTTATTTTCCTAAATATCTAAATGTAATTACAATATATTTACAATGGTATTTTATAATGTCCTCATGGCAGCGTTTCGGTAAAACCGGGTATAATGTATCGCTTATCGTCGTACGGACTTAGAGCTATTTTCGTTTCGGACACGGTGTACACCTCGTGTTTTTTGGATCTTATGCAAGCCTGCTGTCGCGTCATTTCAATTTCGTCGCGCAGACACCGTGTGTAATCGTCGAACGTTATCGACCTGGCTACGACGTTACTCTTAACACCTTTAGCCTTTTTCGTATCTTTCTTACCGTCTACTCGCAAGGCGTACATCTTTGCTCTAAGCCCGACGAATTCGGTCATTATCGCACCGTTGTTTTCGTCTTTCATTAAGCCCGGAACTTTTTTATTGGCGAGTGGGATACCGTACGTATTATCGATCGCATAATCGCTAGTGTCAAATCTATGAATGTGACGCTTCATGATATCATACACATTGTCGCACTCGATGTGATAAATGAGACTGTCAGTATCGGTGTACGTGACTTTACATTTGTCGCGATACAGCGGTAACATGTATTCGTGATAAAATTCGTACAAACATGTCTTGGATATATCGAAGATGCACATACCCACGTAGATTTGTTTGTCAAACTTCACCTCAAGTTTTCGCATTTTTGTTGCTACTAAATTCTCCGAAAAGACGCTTCGGCTATGAAAATTTGGTTTCGCAATCATTGCCTTCGCGCCGTATCTACCCTCCCAATGAGTCACGAGTCGCACGTCAACGTGATTGCGCACATTCTCCATGGTTTTGCCAAACACTGCATTGTTCATCAATTTGTATAAATTTTTCTCGAAATCATTCTTGGCCAATGATCTAAATTTCGTATTGAGGTCTATATAATCGCGAAGCCATGGAGATTGCGCGAATTTTAATAGGCGGTGAATCTTCGATATACGGAGACCGTGACGAGTACACTGCTGCAGGTTTGCGATAATGTATTACATAACGTTTCTTATCGTATAATGTTGCGAGGAGCTTATCCTGCCGCTTGCCGGGTGGTTTATCGCGCGTCGGACAGAACAGTAGGTCAGTGTGCGCGTCGTGAAGATGTTGCGGATACTCCAAGTCGACTTCGAGAATGTAGCCTATCGAGGAATCCAATGCGACATAACATTAAAATCGGTTACGTCGTCGACCCATTTAAAATCTGCGTATGGCAATGGTTGACTCATTGCCCAGCCGTATAAGTTGTTTACGTCGAAATCCATCAGGTATGACGACGGTTTCGATGAATCGTACGACTGCATGTACTTGTTGTTGGCCAGCGCGTATCAGTTTGAACATTGACTCAAATCGCCGCGTATACCTCGTTCGATAAACATGACTATGTCAATGTCGGTGAGCAATTCGAAATTAATACGCGTATGCTTTAACATAGTATCCCACGTAAAACTCAGTAGAGTATAATAATACGCGGGATTAAGTCCATAACTCGCGACGCAGCTATCGCGAAAATTTTCAAAGATATCGGCCAACAGCAAGACATCGGTCTTGAGATATAAATCGCTGTAATCACCGAGCGTTCGAATGGAGAACCGCTGCCAGATGTTGACGGCGTGCGCGTAATCGCTGTCGGATACGGTGTCACCTGTCAATGAACTGTAAAACGAGTCGCGCCAACTTTTCGACGCAGTCAATGTATTCATATGGAAATACGCCTTTTCTTGTCAGCAAATCAAAATTTTCTGTGGATAATTCACAAAATTCGCGTTGCAATATTCGCAGTTTATATTTGCTGAGATAAGATGCCAATTTGTCGAGACTAGCGGTGAGAGACTTGTACGAATCGATAAATCGCAATTTGACGCAAGTTTTCTTATCTTTATCTTCAGTGCTTTGAACGTTTTTTGTAAACAAAATGTATTTTTTTTGTGATTGGGAGTAAGTCTACATGTCCTTCGTACGCTGTTGCTACTTCCGTTATAATAAAATGTGCATCGTATCCCGATAAATTATGAAACACTGTAAGAATGCAATGCGAATCTTTATAATTTAAGTTACAATTAGAATGCGCGGGACCTCTGTATCGGCCGGTCAGGTGACAATGGTCGCGTACTCGCACGTCGTCTGGCTCGAACGGCTTCGCACACGTGACAGTGCGTTGCGCTGTTAAATTTTTCCCACTCGTCTCGCGTGAAATCTGCCATGGGTAGATTAGTAGACAATATAGTTTTTACGTCGTGAGCTAAACGTTTTAGCTCTTCGGCGAACCACGCGACGCAATCCTTATCGCGACGAAACCGATACATTGATAACGACTCGTCGTACGAGCAACGCACGTAGTACTCTATGCTAAATACGCGATGATGCTGATATGTGTACCTGGACGTTTCCGGATCCGCTTGCATCTTCTCCAGGGTACATTCCAGGTCGGCGTATACAATAAACGGAACTCGTACCTTCCTGTTGTGATTTTTAAAGGCCAACCACTTATCGTTATCGCTCGGTAACTTGATCGCGCAGTCGTTCATCTCCCGACAGTCGACGGTGTGGGGTTCCAATTTCTCGCTTGTGTAGAAATAATGCAAACATCTGTAAATAATGAAATTTTTTTATATCTTTTACGTAAAAAATATTTTATTATGTATTAGGATGTATACTCATCGATCACAAAAGTATTTTCGACCATGGTGTCTCTTGATTTGCGAGCTTACGAGGCGGGATAGGTTCTTAATCCATGCAAAATGTCTCACGTTGTCATCATGCATGTACAGCAGATTTACATGTCTGCCCATTTTTCGGTCGGTGAGGCGTATTGGTAGAATTGCAAGTTCCTTGTTTTTTTTCTTGATGCCGTACACGTTGATGAAGATGTTGTGATTTTCAAATTTTTTAATTTGATCCAACATCATTGGAAACTCAATGTCCGTAAGATTTAGCACCAACGCGTTGCAACGTGTAATGAGGATACGACGATTTCCGTTCGGCGTTTCTTTAGGCCGGCTACAGAGCAGCCACCACTGACCATGCGAAACATGCATTGCTCAATGATCGCACGTTTATCACTGCTCTCTTTTTTTTAATTTCTTGCGGTATTTCCACAAAACACCCCGCGTACAATGGATTGTATTTGTTCACATTTCCCGTTAAATTGAGTATACGCGACAACGGCCATCCGCTATCACGTTCATGGAATTCCTCCAGCTTTGCTAAGGTAGGCTCGATGACGTGTCGCTTGTAGCACTCACACAGATCAGACTCACGAAAGAGTTCACTATTTCTCGTTGCGATACTTTTATTTGCGCGTTTGTCACCCGCAACAAATTCGCCATTAAACATTGTGTTTATTTTTACATTGTCGTGCCGTTGCATGACGTTCCGCACATGACTGAGTACAATTTCTCTTGCATCTTTGAGAAATTGACGAGGGTCGATGTGTTTGGAATTTATTACCGCACCGGTAAGTCAGTATACGGCTTTCAAAAGCCGGATTTATCTCGCGCCATCTGAGTCCTGTCTCACTCGCACTGTATCCAGCACCCACATGCACGAAACGTTGTCGTATTGAGTCTTTCAGACTTTCGAGTTTTGCAATACAAGCGACCAACGACTGTTTAAGACCAATCGATAATCGTGGTCGTTTAATTCGGCTTTGTTCTTCCAACGATTCGATAAACTCGTTACATCGTTGCTCCCATGCGGCAGTCTTCCCTCGAATTTAAAAGGGTGGATTGCTCCAACAACTATTGCTCTATGTTATTGCACGATCCTCTTTCTGACACCATTTGTTGTGCTCACTGTGGCCGGAACAACGATTGAGATGATGAAAATTGAATTTGTAGCCGATTTTCCTTGAAAGAGACTGGAGCTGAATGCAGAGAAAACGAAAATAATGAGGTTTAACAAAGGCGGAGGGAGGGAGAGTAATGCGGGGTCTACAATGGGAGTCGCAAAGTCGTGAGTCGCAAGAATTGACCAATCACAGTCGATTATTTTCCTCAAATTCGATTGTGATTGGTCAATTCTTGCGACTCACGACTTT
>NW_020213209.1:0-6002 GCF_003070985.1 Temnothorax curvispinosus | reverse complement strand
TTTTTCTCAGCGCATAATGTGTATACGTAGATACGACATTGAAGGTTGGTATTATATTTGGGATGATTATATTTGGGACGATGTAATTAAGAAATAAATTGATTAATGCTTTCGGAGTGACGGCAAATTTCGTGTACAGCTATCGTTAAAGGTTTTAGAGCCGCCTCGTATATCCCGTGATCGTAAACGTATTTTATACCAGCCGGCACTTTATGCACGATTTGCGTCAACTTTCCAGAATAAGCGTGAAAATTTAGAGATAGAAATGTATCAGCAGTAAAGCGTCGAGCAATATTGATCCGCGAAAATTACGACTGTCATAAAATATTAAACAGTCTGGCAATTTTCCATCTTCCTAATATCATCCGTAATATATATCGATAGTCCCGAAAATAATATTCCGATAACCAATCAGTTAGCATTAATCCAATAATTTCTCGAATTTGGAACAAATAATGTAAGCTAATAGAAGGAACTATAATACAGGAAATCCGTTTTCTTCTTCCGGACAATTACATTCTATTATACTATGTTATATGGAAGGCTTTTCAACAGAGCTATATTAATAATAAAGAAATTGAAAAGACCTGATAACTCTTTCCCATCTTTACAATAGGCGAAACAGGGATGTACCAGGTCGCAAATCCCATTCTGCCCCGCGATCTTTATATCCTAGAAAGTTAATTACTCGGGACGGGGCTGATAAGGATCTCAGGATCAGCAGACGACGAGGTCCTCCGTCGTAGGAAATGGAAGTGTCGAAGACAGAGAATGTGTGGTGGAGAGAAGTCGGGGGCTCTTGAAGCTCTTGAAGTTCTCTCGTTAGAGGACTAAGGAGAGAAGGAAGAGAGGCGATAAGATGTAGGGGAGGAGGTAGAGAGAGAGAGAGAGAGAGAGAGAGAGAGAGATGCGTTACGCGGCAGAAGCTCCTGCCGCCGATTTTCTGAAAGCTGAGGGGACAAGGAAGAAACGGAGACTTTGTACAAGGGGGAAAAAGACGAGCTAACCTTCTTACAGCCATTACTGGGGTTAGGAAGTATAATGTCGTTAATTCGACGTTTTCGCGAACCGATTTTCGTCCTTCTCTCATCTCTTCTTCTCTTTCACTCTCTCTCTCTCCCCCCATCTCCTTCTCTCTCCGCCTCTCTTTTCTATCTCGGGCCAAAGTTTCTGCAATCCAATTGACCCGACAGGCCATATCCGCGTCGTCACCGTGATGCCTCATCGAGAGTCAAAGTTATCTTCTTAACTCATTAGCGCGAGATAAGTTCGATAAGTCGGACTTAACAAAATCCTCTGCAGATGTTACATTTTCAGACCCGTAATGCATTTTCGACTCTCGTATAATTAGAACTGAAAAGGTCATTGTTTCCTCAGTCCACTAATTCAGCAAGTTTTTGAATTTTATTAAACATAATGAGAAAGACATGTTATTGAGATAGCTTGGCTTTTATAATGAAAAGTTGGCTTAAAATTTATTAAAAAATTTTATTAAGATTTATAAGATAATACCGTACAAGTAGAACACTATAGAAATTTGTTATGTATATTGTGTTCAGTATCTATAATATATGTTATAACATTATTTAATTTTTTATTTATTATTACTAGATTAAGAATAAGGAAGATTTATTCTATTTAACTACTCTCAATTACCTGCTTTTCTGCCACTAGGAAGAATTAAGAATTTTAATATTTTAATATTTTTAATGTTCCATTTATTTAATATTTTTAATATTTTTATTTCTGGATTATTTCTTGTAGAAACATTTTTAATTAAAAAAAATTTAACATTACAGCTCTCGGCAGTAATTTCCAGATTTTTGTGCCGTTTTTTATTTTTGGAACTCTCCGAAAAATCTGAAAAATTTTTCATTCAACGAAATGCACTAAATTTTTCTGTCGCATTCAAAATGTAGGTATGCAGTCCGTAGATATTGCACCATCTCTCCTGCGGATCGTTTGCTCCCGAAAGCGAAGGATTCAATTTGAGGCAATGCTGATCGCCGCGCGTGAGGCGTTTCCTCTTCCCAACTACCGCTATCCTACCAACCGAGAAGAAGGAGGCACAGGCAGCGCATAATAATCGCATAAGCTCGGCTGGAAAGCGTTGGAATCTAGTTGGTTTCCAGAAACTAGCGAGATTCATCATCCCGATTTTCAAACTGCAATTTCGAAACCTGAAAACGCGCGTTGGTCTCTCTCTCTCTCTCTCTCTCTCTCTCTCAATTCTACAGAAATATTATTATTTTATATATAAGGAATATATACATATTTGTATAATTAAAACTTGCCTCTTTACAGAAAATTATCCATAAAGATAGGGCTTTATATTTTACTTGTATTCTTACTGTACACTGCAAAAAAAATATTTATTTAGGTAGTGCCAATGACTTATTTACTTAAATAAGTCATTGACACTATCTAAATAAATATTTTCTTGGATCTAAATATTTTTTTTTTCAGTGTATCAACGATAAAATAATTTTATAGCATTCGAAGAATTTGCGTCCACTTTTTCACCAGTTTAAAACTTGTCAATGATTGTATTAGCGCTCACAAAATACCTTGACGTTTTTAATTAAATATTTTTAATTACAACTATTAAAATTTGTAAAGGTTGAATTGAATATATATTAATTTTGATGGTTTTTAAATATATATTTCTGCATAATCATTTATATCAGTTTTAAATTTTAGAAAGTCAAAGAACAGCAGTGATCTTCGATTTTGATTTTGGGATATATCCATAATAATAATATGCGCGTAAGTTAATCTAGACTTGTAGGTACAACGCGAAATATCAAAGTACGTCTATTGAAGGTTCTCCTATTAAGGGATAACCGTGAGGGCCAATCCGTGAAGTCGCAAGTAGCCGCGTCGCGCTCTCGTGTAACAAATTGATCCTGGTCTTTGATCAACGTCACTTTGAAGCCTGATTAGCGTCACTTTGATGGCTGCATCGCGACGAGTAGCGAAGCTATTTCTACATATAAGTAATCTGTATAATTGAATAGCCCGGGCTCTAACTTCTCTGTAATCACTTAGTTGGGAAATTGTTCCGCAAAACACAGCAACGTTGCACGTTTCTGTATCGATCAAAGTTATGCGATTAAATTCCACCGCGCGATTGGACTGGAATTAGCATCAGCGTTTAACGGCGGCAACATAATCAAAGTGACTATGACATTTGCGCGTTTAAAAGCTCGCGTTTCCCGCATTTCGAGAAGATATTTTTAAACTAAAAAGTCGTTGATGATCACATGGAAAAGTTATCAAGTCTCTTTACCAGAAAATTATTTATTAAAAATTGTGTTTTATTTTATAATTTTATTTGTACTCTCACTATATCAGCGATAAAACGTTTTACAGCATTCGACGAATTTGCGTCGGAACTTATTCACCGGTTTCATCAAAATTTTAAACGTTCGAGAAAGCGACAAATGAGATCGACAGAAATATCGTAACGATCGTCGTGGCATATACGTATCCGATAATCGTTCTTCCTGCCAATTTTCGACATGGCTTGGCTCGAAAGTCTGAGTTGCGAATAACGAGGCCATAAATACAAATGGAAAGGAAATGGGACTGGAATGGCGCGAACTTTTCCTACACTTTTTTACTATCCCTTTTTTCTGCCCTCATCTCCCTTTCTGTTCTGTCGTTCTGTTCCGTGCCAGCCTGTTTTCTTCGTTGTCGAGACGAGCAACGGTCGATGTATCTTGCTTAAAGTTATCGTCTACCTAGTTATCCTGACTGATTGCTTCTCTGTACAGTGCGTCAATTCCCGAATTTCCGGGATATAATCACATTAGTATAATAAAATTAAATTTAAACGGATTATCAAAATTATAAGATATCGACATATCTGTCGTTTATTTTTTTCACATTATTTCGCGTTAAAATTTAATTTAATTAAAAAAAAATTTAAGAAAATTACACTATAGATATTTTATTTGTTTTATGTCAGCACACACGTAATAAGAGAGAAAGAATGTAGGGAATTTATTCCTATGGAAATATTCCGCATTTTTACCTAAGATCCTATATAGTATGAATCAAGGCATTACCGCAAGATTGGCACTGCCACGATCTTGCCGCCAACTTTCGTCGTTATCTTTACATTGTACATTCTATACATTTTTCTTTTTCGCTCGCAAAATACCGAGCACTTTAGTCATCCGGACCGGTGGATAGCGCGGGAGGGGGCGGGGGGTGGATCTAGACGGGACACTCGAGAGAATTAAAAAGCTTTTGAAGTTCCGGAAGCACGAATTTTTTATTAATGGAAAACTTTCAAATCCACCCTTCGCATACACAATGCCTAGCGCGCGAGGGAGCGCGCGCACGTGTTTAACGTCCCCGGCGGAAAATTTCGCTTCGTCAAAGTTGTAAAATTTTTAATGGCCCCGTTCCTTACGACACTAGCCATATAATATATAATATATTGTTAATAATTCTTAAAATTCTATTAAGCGCGACATTAATCTCAGTCGTCGACTGATGGAAATGTAATGTACACGTATAGGTTTATTTTATCACGCTTATACTCCGAAAGACGGTTAAACTCAGCTCTCGTCCGTTGATAAGTTTAAAACGGACCATGTTACGGTCTCTAATCCTTTTAATTTAGTACATTGACCAAGTGATATCAGATTTGATGCGTAATACTGAAATTTTATGCAGTCCAAGCAACATACTTTGGTATAAAATTATATACAGACATATTTATAATATGGGTTTAAAGATTTAAAGCTCTAATTAAAAGAATTTATAAACACTTTATTAATGTTTTATTAATTACAGGTGTAAAGTGTTACTTTTACTTTATATTCAAAGGATCGAATAATTAACAATAATGTCGAACAAGAAATTTTCGAACAGGAAGCTATATATATTCATAATTTTAAACTCAACCATCCTAATTATTTCCAATTTTTATTTCTACCTTCTTTTTCACGTTCACATTTGTACATTAAATTTTCAAGTCGTTTCCTCCGTGAAAAAGTGCGATTTTATCATTGAAGTATCTCACGATACACTGTGACACGAAATTTGCCGCGAAATGAAAAATGGGATCTTCCATAATCAGCTGGCCGTGTTATAATGAAGAAGGGATTGGCGACTAGATTGGGGGGGGATGAAAATTTTGCCAATGGCGCAACATGTATTTCGAAAGCCGGTCGACTGGCTAATGCACAAAGTTGATTAAACTCAATGTGCGGTCAAAATTACACAGCACTAATTGACGGATGGCTCGCGCCAATCAGTTGCACGGGCAATTATTGTAAGTGGTCGGCTCTCTCTCCCAGTCCCCGGGTTTTAGCTGCAAGAGCCCACTCGCGCTCTCGTGTGGAATCAGCAATCGTTGAACCGGTAATCGCTTCCGCTTAATGAGCAACGCACTCAAAACGAAGTCCGGAAAAAGAACTCGACTCGTTATCCGCGCGTTCGCGAAACATTCGCCAACGAGAGCGGGAAAAGCCCGGAAAGTTTTCTCACTCGTGTGGTTTCTCTTCGCATCTTTCGCGCTTGCACGCAAAAATTTTGCATGCAATGTTACATATCTACTTGAACATTTTTTAAATCCTTTTTTTCGCGTAGATCGCGCAATGTAACGTGAGAATTGCTGGATCTACAACTTTTTTTTTTGCCAACGCCATATTAGTGCAGTTTACACGCTTGGTTGAATAATTTTAATTCGATAGTTATTTTAATCTCTATATAACATATATTACGATTAATTTTAACTTGTGGAAATTTGAGACTCTATTTTTCTAAAATTAAACAAAAATAAGAATAAGTTAATAAAGTTTTGGAAGCACGCGGAAAAATCCTAGACATCTTTATTGGCTTTAGAAAGAGTTCTCGCATGCAGTAAAGTCAATATTTGAGAAATTGGAGGCTAATTTCGCAACATTTATTATTACGTAAAAGTCCCAATTCGTTTTAGATCTCTAAGAAGATTTTAAATAATTTTCTTTTTCACCTCTCTCTCTCTC
>NW_020213208.1:4965-6404 GCF_003070985.1 Temnothorax curvispinosus | reverse complement strand
ACCTTCTTTACCGGGTAGCTCTATAAGTAGAGCTCCGGTCTTGGTCCTTTTAGGTTTCAGCGGACCCTCGATCCCAATGTCTTTTAGCGAGATCTTATTTCTAGCCTCTTTCATCAAGGTCTCATATTCGCCCTTAAGGCTAGTAAGGACCACTGCCGCCGTTTTTGGTGGGCGTCTAACTTTGCTGGCCGTACCAGATCCCTTCGCTGTATCCGTCCTACTTTTGTTTTGAGTAGGTGGTTTGTTCTTGGCTTGTCCTTGGGTTTCCTTACTTGGACCCTGCCCTTTCACAGCTTGTTTCTCTTTGGATTGCTGCTGATTTCGTCTCTCCTGCGTCGGTTTAGACGGTGCCTTCCCATTTTTCTTGGTCTTCTTCCTTGTTACTTCCGCCCAGGACAATTGAGACGGGGGCTGCTCCAAGGGTGGATTGACCAACGCCACCTCATTATTCTCTGCGCTCCCGGCCTTGCCCTCAGCCCGTACTGGTTTGGGTGCCGCTTGCGCTGACGGTAGCGAGGTTGACTTGTTAGGGGGTTTTTCTTTCTCCCCTTTGCGTCCCTGCTTTCCACCTTTCTCCGCCTCGATGACTCTGCCTCGGGGCTGAATCGGCTGTGTTTGGGCCGTGACCGGTCCGCCCGCGGCCAACGCATTCACCGTCCTCAACAGGGTCTCGAGTAGTGAGGCCGTCTTTTCCATTCCGGCCTCAATCACCTCTATCCTCTTCAGCATATTGCTGTCTACGGCGTTCCCAATCCCTTGTCCCGGCACATCAGAATTACCAAGTTCCATACCAGCATCAATGACAATTTCTGGATCTGTGTTCATCGTTATGTCCTCCACCTCTGCAGGGATAGCTGCCTCTATTATTGCTGAAGATTTCCCTCCTAGAGGGGGTCTCCTTACCTCAGGTGCACCATCTCTGACTACTTCTTTTAACAGGCGCAGTCTATTTCTTTCTGCAGCCTCTCTCTCCCTCTTCTCGCTTTCCTTATCAAGCCTCTCCCTCTCTCTTAATAGCTGATCCCTTCTCTTGTCAGCTTCTATTCTTTCTCTCTCGATCCTCTCTTTTTCTTTCTTACTGTTATCATCTTCGTCAGAAGATGAGTCGTCTCTTATAACGTTCTTTCCCCTTCTGGATCGTTTTTTCTTTGGAGGTTCTTCTTGGACACGGCACAGAGGCCTGTCTTCCACATCTACCTCCATATTCCAGCTATTGTTTTCCTCAGTTTTTTTCTCTAGCTGGGCAATCTTCTTCAGGAGCTTGGCATTTTCACGCCTCAGCTCCTCGACTTCAAAGTCTTTAACGATTGGTTCGTCGGCACTCACTCGATCGACCAGGTGGGCAGCTGCAGCTGAGATCACTGAAACCGCCACGTTAAGACTTCTTTTGTCTCCTCCTTTGAGCGAACCGCACGTGGTGTTCACCTTGTCTACGGTAG
>NW_020213208.1:756-4865 GCF_003070985.1 Temnothorax curvispinosus | reverse complement strand
TCCCCCTTTGAGCGAACCGCACGTGGTGTTCACCTTGTCTACGGTAGACACTTGCTCTATGATTCTCCTGGCAAGGTCTTCAACCGGGGCATTACGGAGTTCCTCGGCGTATTTCCTCTCGTACTCTCTTCGATTTTTCGAGAGTTTGGCGGCTATTTTAGGGTCATCCAATTCCCTAAGTCTTTTCTCTTCGTCTTCTCTTTCCCTTCTTGTCAGCACCGCTTTCTTTATTTCATATTCTCCGGTAGTCACAGGCCTACCTCTCGTCTTACGCTCCTCCGGGAGTGAGCTGCTACGTTGCCCCGTAGGGCTCGTCGCCTCATCACCTTTATCTCGTCGTACCTTGGAACGAGACCTCCTTGTCCTCTCATCCCCATCTAAGGGGGATCCATCGATCTTCGCCTGCGAGCTGTTAACTTTGCCCGCTTTGGCGCACATTGGACCGGCCTTACAGCCAGGTTTGATTGTGCGCTTCGCGTCACTCCCTTTGGAGAAGCACTGGCTTCCCTGGGCGATGTCAGCACCATCACCTGGGCTCGCCCTTGACCCAGATGGTAGCTTCACTTGTTGTGTCCCGTCGTTGGCTAACGACGGAGAGAGACCAGGACGTTGCTCCTTAGAGCATCTCTCATCCGCCGGGTCTGGGGTATCCGACTCCCCTGGACCTGTAAACGTTATTCCCTTATAAGACATTGTCCATTAGAGATTGGTTTGGTTTATTTTCGGGGTGTCCTTCCCCTAGGCTGGTTGGCTTCGCCCGCCTCACGAGCCCAGCCTGCCCGAGCCCTTGGGTATCCCCGGGTTCGCCATACCCGTATCGAGAGCGCCCCCCAAGGGCCCCGAAGGACCCCCAGAGACCGCCCCCGACCCCTGAGGCACCGTCTGCCGGTCAACGCCAACGAAAGAACCCCGCCACCCCCACCCGCACGCAACGAGGGGTGGCCGGCCGAGAGACCTTGATCCCGGCTCCGGCCGAGCACGCTCGATCCCGGTCCCCGCCACGCACGAGCAGGGGA
Source organism: Temnothorax curvispinosus (assembly GCF_003070985.1). Classification (NCBI taxonomy): domain Eukaryota; kingdom Metazoa; phylum Arthropoda; class Insecta; order Hymenoptera; family Formicidae; genus Temnothorax; species Temnothorax curvispinosus. The sequence goes on along the minus strand of NW_020213208.1, from coordinate 3,849 downwards.
CACGGAGCGCCCACGCCACCGCCGACCTAACGGACTCCACACTCGTCACCGGCCCTTACGTCCGGTGACCATACCCGCCGGCCCCGACCTGGGAATATGTCCCAGCGGCCCGACGGGTCACCCACCCAGGCAGCCCGACCCCGGCCTCCGAATACGTTGGAGCGGCTCGGGACTGCCCTCCGTGTTAGGGACACCGTGGGACCACGTTTCTGGTGTGCACGTCCCCAACACAGGCCTCCCCTCCGGTCGTCCCTGCACCATGTACAGGGACTCCCGAAAAAGGGTTACCCCCGTCTCCCCTGCCGGAGCACCGGCGTGCAATGGGTAGTGAGACGAGAGTCTTCCCACCTCATCGGCGAGACGGCATCCCTGCCCGCCTCGGAGATGAGGACCTCCCACCCGGATCCCCTAAAAGACCCCGGCAAAACCTCCCCCGCCCCGCCGGAGCACCGGCGTGCAATGGACGAGAGAGGCCCGCTCCCCCCGTGACGAGTCCGAATCACCCGACCTGCCGGAGCACCGGCGTGCAATGGTCGAGCAATTCGAGACCCACCCCACGGTTTTTTATCGAAGTTTTCCTTCCTCTAGGCCAGTGGGAGGAGTAGAAACTCCTCCCTCACGGTCCCTGCCGACCGGGCGATTGAAGTCAGGGCCGCCAACCCCTACCAGCCGTTGGAGTCCGCGCAGCCGGGAATGTACCGGGCCTAGACCCGGGGTGACCCGACTGGACGGACTCCTAAGCAGGGCGACCGGTCCCCCGGTTTTCTGTCAGGGTTTTCCTTTCCTTAGGTCAGTTGGGGGAGCAAAGGCTTTCCCCTCACGGTCCCGACCGACCGGACAGTTGTTTATAGAGGTAGTCTGCCTCGCGAGTCCTAAAAAAGACTCCCCGGTCCACGACAGACCCTGCGGAATGCCGTGGATTACGGTACTGATGTGCTCGGGTACTCCGGGTACGCAAAACCCGTAGTGGAGGGGTCCCCTGGGCCCCTAGAGGCTCCGGGAGGACTCCCCCCACCCCCTGGAGGGAACCTAACCTAACCTAACTTAACCTAACCTAACCTAATCTAACCTTGCAGCCGCACGCATCGCAGGAGACGACAAGGGCACCAACAGCAGCGCTCCCGAGATGGACGAGGCGGAGCCACGTCCAAATTAGCATTAAGTACAGCGTTCGCGTTCCGAGGATGGGGTCACAGGCAGCAGCCGCTATCGATTTTTGTTTGTTTATTCTGACGACTTAGGTGTAAGGAGAGTGACCACATCCGGCGCATGAGGCATAAGGTTGTTTAATTTAGGCATAAGGTTGTTTAATTTTCAGTTACGCAGTTCCGAGTCCAATCCCGAAGGTGCGGAGACAGCAGTTCGTGCGGCGGTGCGACAGGGCTTGAACCCGCTCACACTTGCGAGACAGGGAAAGCGCTCGCGCGAATGATCGGGACGCGTCCGGAGAATATGACGTACGAGCCGTGACGACCCACGGGGCGGAAAGACGTCGTCTAGCGAAATGGACGAACCGTCCGTAATTTTAGTAATTAAGCGACACGCGCGTTAAATAAACAGTTCTGATCGTTAAGGTAGATCCGCGAAGTACGACACGCGGGTCAGAATCGAAATCTGGCCAGAGATAAAAAAGATGGCGGACCGTCGGGAAATTTTGGAACCGACGGCACGGCGGTAAGAGAATACGTCCCTGACTAACGAGAAGGTCCCTAAGATCGTCCATATCCGATCGCCGACAAAATCCGACAGCCAGCGACAGAGTTACAGGACCGTCCGTCATCTCGCGACCTGGACATCTTCCGCGGGGAAGAGCCGCGGCAGGCATTGTACCAGGTACGGATTAGGTGTCAGGAGGGGTCAGCGTCGTCGGCAGGCCCGGGGGGAACAACGCGACACGACCACCGGGAGGTCAAGTAGGTAACCGAGCGTCATCCTCGGGGGAAGAACAGCGGGTCACGCTGACTGAGACCCGGTACACTCGGGGAACGGGTCGCCGCCAATGTCCGATCGCCCGGACGCGAGATACGGCGACATGTCGCCGGGACTCGAGAACCGGACGGCATCCACGGGGAACGAGCCCGGAATCGGACTAGAAGGGACCGCCGAAGGGGGACCAGGGGTCGCCGTCAACGGCGGAGGTCGCGATCGCGACGTAGACATCCTCTTCGAGGAGTCGACCCGGGGTCGCGTAAAGGGACAAAGGAGAAGTCGTGCGCACGGGTCGGCGTCGTCGTGGGTGGATAAATGTGGGAGTTGGAAAACCACTACCCGGGGTCCGTCTCCGGACGTCGAGTGGATGGTACTCCGAATGGAAATTTCCACCGCGGACATAGGGTTCAGCGGGGAGCGGGCAACGTATATTGTAACTGCGTAGCGGCGAACATCTGGCGCACACCTGTCGACCCGAAAGTCGTAAACAACCATTGTTAACGAGGCGAGTGGAAAATTACCGCGAGGAGAAAGCGACCGAATACCCTGTGGTGGGGGAAAAAGCGCCGTAGGTAGGGAGCCCGAGAGTGGAAGATTGCTCGAGGCAGTCTGTCGGGGATGTTCGAGCGTGTAACACGTAATCAACTTTGCTCTGTTTCGTCGCGCTAAGTCACCGCGATCGTCATACAAGTGCTATAATTACGGCTCGCCAACATTCGTAACAACCGGCAACGCCCGCGGAACGCGTTAATTGTCGTCTTTACAAAGACGAACGGCCTTTTTAGACCGAAATAAGATCGTGCGTCGTAGATAAACGGGGCGTGTGTGCCCACGTATCCGAGCGTCCGACATCTTTTGTGACTTAAAGTTTTGTGAACAATCAATACTGGAAATCAAAATAATTGAATAAATTATACATCCTTTTCGTAAAAGATTTCGAAAATTTATTAAATTGGACTTACCTTCTACGTACCTGATCCATTGGCGTCGATCACTCGAAGTCCCTCGTTGATCCTAGATTTCGGTGGCAGCGACGATCCTGATCGATGACGGCGATGATCCGCAGTGGCAGGAAGCTGAAAAAAGAAGAAAATTAGTCTAATTAATAGTTCGAGATATCGTTCGATACTTACCTTCTCGGTGGTTCAAAGGTCAAACCGAGTG
>NW_020213208.1:0-656 GCF_003070985.1 Temnothorax curvispinosus | reverse complement strand
AAGGACCTGCGGCTCTTCACACTGAGACAGCGGAACAGCCAAGGTGGAAGATACCTCAATGCTACGGCGGGGTTAAAATTTTCGTGACCTAAAACAAAATGGCGACCGTGACAGGACACGTACGTGTATGATCGGAAAATTCAAAGTCACGGGTCTTATACATAGACTCGGAGTGCGCGTGTAGCGAGTCTAACGTGCGAATAGCAACGAAAAATAGGCGATCCATAGCGAGGACAGGCAACAGAGAGACCGACCTGCAACGTCATTACAACGGGCGAAGAAGGACGCGGGGCGTAACGCAATGAGCGCACGCTACCAATACAACGCGTACCGAGACCGCACGGGCGTTAACAGGCAAGTTCGAATCCCGCCGATCGCGCCCAATACCGCGGCACCATAGGGCCGAAGGTTAGAGGCAGACAAAGTAACGAAGACGCGGACATCGTTGGAGCAAGCCGACGGTGACGTGGGACACCGAGGTGTCGAAGCAAGTGGCACGACAAGTGCGAAAATCGTAGTGCGTCAGTGTGTGAGGGTACCACGGCACGAAAGCTTATAGCGAGCACCGAGTGCGACAAGGCCAGACGACGAAGAAGTGCAACCGCGTCACAACAACGTGCGTGAAGCGTGTGAAGTCGCGCGTCGACAAACTGACG
>NW_020213207.1:0-2576 GCF_003070985.1 Temnothorax curvispinosus | reverse complement strand
CGAGATATACCGGGACGCTTATTCATTTCGTTTACCTTAGCTTTAGTCTTCAAATCATTCCGGAACAGTTTAATACATTTACATGTATACATTTCATATGTTTACATATACGGCGGTATTCATTCGTGTTTCCAAATTTTCTGTATCGTATCAATTTCTTTTTTATGCGCTTCGCATAAAGCCTCATCCGGTTTTGAGAATCAGACTTATTATTCATGCCTCTATAAGTGTATACAATATATTCTGAAACCGAAATGTAAAAAAAATTCTTAATTACTGAAATACAATTATGATAACGTATTCCGCTACATGTATCTCGCTCGATATAATATTTACCTGTACACAATAATAAAACACGTTGACTCTTTCTGTAGATGTGTTATTCATCACTTTCAGACACCAAGACAAGCTGATTCAGCAAACATGACAGAATCGTGTCAATTTCTTTCTTATGCGCCTCGCATAAATTCTCATCCGGTTTTGAATCAGACTTATTATTCTTGCCTCTGTAAGTGTACAATATATTCTGAAATCAAAATATAAAATAAATTTTAAATTATTGAAATATGTGCGTGATAACATTTTGCTACATGTATTTCGCTCGATATAATATTTACCTGTACCCAATAGTGAGACACGTTGACTTTCTTTGTAGACGTGCTGTTCATAATTTCCAGACACCAAAGCAAGCCAATTTAACAAATATGACAGAATCGTATCAATTAATTCTTTCTTATGCGCCTCGCATAAAGTCTTATTCAGTTTTGTGTCAGACTTATTATTCTTATCTCTGTAAGTGTACAATATATTCTGAAACCGAAATGTAAAATAAATTCTTAATTACTGAAATACAATTATGATAACGTATTTCACTACATGTATTTTACACAATATAATATTTACCTGTACACAATAGTGAGACGCGTTGATTCTTTCTGTAGATTTGCTGTTTATCATTTCCAAACACCAAGACATACCGACATTTTCATAACGGATGTTATGAAAATTTTGATTACAAAATGTAATCAAGGAAAAAGAGATGTTTAAAACAATACTCTTTCCCAATCCCCAATTCTCAATCCCCAATCCTCAATCCCCAATCCTCAATCCCCAATCCCCAATTGTGTATTTATGTATGTGTGTAATATGTCATTGTGTGTGTGTGTCCGCAATGGTGAACTTGGGTCCGTAGGTTTAAGAATTATGCGGATTAATCTTCCCTGCAGTCAATATATATTGCAGATCACTATCCTTATTAGAAGGGTATTGACACTCCTGTGAAAATATATGCGTGTCCACTGATCAGTCTAATAATTTAAATAATTAATTTTTATTTAATAATTCAAATTAAAGCAAATTTTAACGTAAAAATATAAGTCAAAGATGATTTTAATCTAATAATCTAAGTAAGTTAAAGTTAAATTCAATTTAATAATTCGAACAAAAGTTCCAATAATTCAAGTCAAAACTAATTTTAATTTAATAATCTAAGTCAAAATCAATTTCTATCAAATCAAGATTATTTTTACTTCAATAATTTAAATTAAAACTAATTTCAATATAATAATTTAAATTAAAGTCAATATCAATTAAATTAAAATCAATTTCAATCTAATAATTTGATTCAAAGTTAATGTCAATTAAATTAATCCAAGTTAAAAATTTTAATACAATAATTAATAATCTAAGTCAAAGCTCTAACATTGAGCTATAAACAATCCAAATTAAAATTAATTTTAATTTAATAATTCAAATTATTGCCACTTTTAATTAAATTAATTAATCGAAGTCAAATTAAATTTTTATCCAATAATTTTAATGAAAATTAACTTCTACCCAAGTTAAAAGTTAATTTTAATCCAAATTAAACAGAATAATTCACGTCAAAGCCGATTTCAATTCAGGTTAAGATTAGCTTCAATCCAAGTCAAAATTAAAGTTAAATTAAATTCAATAATTAAAATTAAAATCAATTTTAATCTAATAACAATCTAAACAAAACTAATTTTACTTTAATATCTAAATAAAAGTCAATTTTAATTAAATAATTCAAATTTAAAATCTATTTCAATAAAATCATTTAGATTAAAGTCAATTTAAAAAATCAAAATCAATTTCAAAAAAGTTTAAGTTAATTTTAATTCAAATCAGAACCAATTTTAATCAAAGTTAAAATCGATTTATTGTTATAAATGTATATTTTTCATATTTTTTATATTTTTTTCTTCCTTGTATTATTTTTTTCGGAAATAGCATTTTCTTATTTATATATTTTCACTAATAATTAAATACGACATAAAGTATTTCTTTTATCATACTAAGAATACTTATTCAAAAGTTAAAATTTTGTTAAGACTTATTTGATATATATTTCTTGATACGAGAGCTATCTTCAAATTTAATCTGAGAAGAAATTAGAAAAGTTATATATATACATATATGTATAAAAGTTATAAAGTTATATTTCATTTCATAATTATTTATTATTTGGATTTTTATTTACTCTGCCATTTTTTTGCGTTAATTTGGCATATATTATTACTTATTTGTTATTCATTACGTTTTATTAATCAAGT
>NW_020213206.1:0-6067 GCF_003070985.1 Temnothorax curvispinosus | reverse complement strand
CTTTTTTTCGCGACAAAAAACTATTCTAAGAATAACTTTCGTTTTGTGTTAACATTAAACCGGATGAATATTTGACCTAAATTTCTGTACAGAAAATTTTCACATTTGAATAATGAGAGCGAGTAAAACACAATTCTTCGTATATCTGTAACGTCGAGAATTGGATCTACCGAAATTATACACGGTTTCAATCCCTATATCTCGTAGCTCCCGACAGGAGAAAAGAGGATTCAGCGGACATCGGATACCCAACTCTCCGCTGGTTCTCCACGTTGACTGCCGTCAGACCGGAGAAAGCTCCGTGTGGGCTTATATGCGTGCGCAATTTGCGTGTGTCGCTCATGGATTATTCGCGCATGGGTGCTCCCGTGTGCTGCACGTGGTATACCGGCGCACGCTCGTATCCGGGCGGGTTCATGGGTGTGTTTCTCTACACTCCTGCTCCGTGGAATTCTTTATGGGATCTATCCGCGGATTGCTTCCCGGATACCGAACAAACGCCAAGTTCTCCGGTTGTCACGAAAGATCGTTAGAGAGACACGGCGTTCTCCCGTCCGAGAAATCGAGCAAAATTGCACGTTTATTTTGCGAAAGCGGATTATTATTGCTTTAAAAGCAAATACGCAATTTGTCTCACATAACAATATTACGTAATGTAGGCACGGTACGTATAGATAATGATTATAATAATAAAACTTATAGTTTATTCGAACAAGAAGACAGCTGTGAAATATCACTCGTGTATTTTCTTTAAAAAACGCGCATGCTGGCGATCTGCAAATAATATCAACTCGGAGAAACGACGGTTAAAGGAAATAGTCGATAGGATTTAATGAGTAAATATAATCTACCATCGAGAGAGAGAAAGAGACATCTCCTTTATCATGGATTAATAGTGAATTACGATCATTAATCAGGGCGTAGAATTTAGATAGCATAACTTGACGGTGCAAGTTGCGTCATATGCGAATCTGGTTCCAATAGAAACTCTCGCGGCGAGAGAGGGCTATCTTTTCACGGTGGCTGAGCGCTGCCGCCGGTAGTGATATACAGAATTAAGGTCGGTTCTCTACGTCAGTCACACATACAAAAAAAGCGTTCCTTCAGACACATTTCATTTTCGTCTCATTCTCAGCCGATGAGTGCCACACTCAATGAGGAAGAATTCAACGCTAGCGAAGTAGGCAGGCAAGGCAGGTCGGGGTGGTAGAAAGAGAGAGGCAGCTGATGTCCACGGTCGGATCTACGGTCAGGTTGCTTTTTTAGCCGTCGCTTGAACGACAGCCACGAAGAGAGCACAATCGGCCGGAATTAGCGAGCCTTGTGCTATCTCGCGCATTGTTAGCTCGGAGCGGCGTGCACACACGCGTATATATAACGTGCGTGCGCGTGCATATCGGCTCACGCCCTCGGAGACATCGCCGTCGCCGTCGCCGTCGCCGTCGTCCTCGCGAGCGCGTGAGCAGCTGTTTTTCTCGCGTCACACGAAGAGGAATGCCTTTGATTTACGACGGTTGCACTCGCGCGCGACGATTGCAACTTTGCATGCCGGCGAGTGGACGAGAGTGTGGGAAGGGGTAGTTTTTATCGCCCCCACCTTCTGGATGGGCGTACGCTCGTTAGCCCGCAACTGCGTGATAACAACATCACGCATAATTATGCGATTTGCACATTTGAGCGACTCCGCATTTTTTTACCCACGCTACTTTTCATAAATCTCCTGTAAGTTTCTACTGACTGTTGAGCTTCTTCTTTTTGGGAAGTCGTGTTCACGCGAAATGCTGGATGGTGACGTGCTACGTGTTTGCAACAAAAATAAGTTAATACCATGATTTTCTACCATGGCATCAAAAGTGTCCACTAATTTTGTAACCGCTCAAATATAACGATGTTATAGGAATACACACAAAGGACAAAAAATTACAATTGGTATACTTTCTTTGACTGTTATATATAGCTGTCTCTTTGTTGAAGATGTGAATAAATAGCATAAAACCAGTCATTGATGAACGCTAAAGATAATATCATATTTTCTCTACGTCATAAGTCAACTTTTTCGTTTTTTTTTTAATTACGATTTTTAAAACTCGTCTCTCGATGATTGTAGTTATTTTCCATTTAAATGTCTCATGCAATCTGAAGTACATGATGGCTTAGAAAACAGATTTGAACAGATTTGTAATTATAAGTGAACGGAAGTATAATTGCAAGCAGGATGCAAAGAGTTAGGTAGAGACGGTTGATAATTTGAAAGATGCACGTACGTATAACGAGAACGTAATAGTATGTAATTATATATTGATGATTTTATCTTGGACAATTATCGTATATTATGCGCTATAAACAACATGCGAGGCTCAAATCCTACTTCGATCTCGAAGCTGAAATCGAAATGCTCAATCGATTAAACCTTGAACGATGTGTTTATATTTAAAGTCAATATAGTTCCGCTAAACTGATAGGAACTTGCATAAGCTGTTTTTACGTTCGTTATTTTAAATTCCCCTGTTACACTTATAAATCCACATTATTCTACATATTTTACATTACATGGACACTCAATCTTTATTAAATAATTAGAAACGTCGCTTTAATTGTCATCTCAATTTTGTATACGGACTCTAAGGGTTTCGTCAGTTGCGTAAATCGTCCTTGATAATCGATAAACTATATTAAACGCACATTTATTTATAGATTATCTCAAATGAAATGAGATTCCGGTTAACATTCGCAAAACAAGAACCTTCAGATCGGTCTAACGCCATGTTCGGTAACGATCGCGAGTCACGAAAGATTACGAATTCAAGTGCGTGTTTAACGGCTGCCATGGATCTCCGCTTTACGATCCATAACTCAGCTGCCACGTTTCCCCCATAAACAGCCCGATAACAGAGACTCGGAATTAATCGTGAAATCGTGAATCTCTCTCTCTCTCGCCGGCCGATCTCTTTCTTATCTCGCGCACTCGAGCCGAGTTGCTACACGATCAAGTTGTCGCGATCGGCGCGCAATGACGTTTGTCGGATCTCGTCTTACCGATCGCCACTGAACTCGTCGGATTAGTCTAACGATCGCACGCTCTATCACCGGCGCTAAAACGGCTTCGCGATTACGATGCGATAACGCGCGGTCGTGTCAGGGCTCGTTTCTTAAAACGGCTCGGGATACTCGTCTCGCTATATCGCACGCGTCTAATCGATACTTCGATCTCCCGACGGTCTTCCAGAGCTTAATTACTCCGTAGAATCTTCGTGTACAAATGCTTATTAACCGTGTGTCAACACGAACACGCTGAACGCAGGTCCGTCGCGTAACGGACAGAATATCTATTTCTGTCTCTATTCCGTAAGAGTTCCACAATTTCTCACGTTCGGTAATCAGAATTCGTGCCCAAATAAATTTTGTTTATTGTAAATAAATCTTCACAAAGTTGTGCCCATATCACCGCATATGATTAACTATTCTTAGAAATTTTGATGTAAATTTCGTAAGTGGCCACTCGATCTCCAAATCGATTAACTCTCACGTCCACTTATAATGTAAATGTATTCAAAGAGCTACGTAATTTCTGCTTCAATGCGATAAAGTTCTCACGCGAATCTCAAGAATCATCTTAAAAATCAAGATTGTGAAGAGAAACAGTTTGTCGCGCGTTTCTGTTTGTATTTGAATTAAACGATGAAGCAACACGAAACTCTTTAAAACGACGAAAGCAGCTTTGGAGTAAAAACTTTGTCGCAATATCTTAACGATCGCGCTTCAGCGGCGAGTTGGCTTTGCAATTACCTCGCGATAAGTATTATCTATGCGTGTGTCGCATTATTTCCCGAACCCGCATAACCGTAAGTATATAGGCGCAAGAGTTCGCCCGCTAACGAGAATGCCTACCTTTTACAGAGGATTCCACGTGCCATGTCTCGCTCTCTCTGCGCGCCGTTTCTTCCTCTCAATACTTTCAAAGATAATCGGAGATCTTAGATTTTCATAAACGAAACTGACGCGCCGTGACGCTTAAACGTAATTTAATAAATTCCGTAGCGTCTGCGCCGCGGATTAGCTTGAAAATCGCGCGACCGTATCGGCGACAATAAAACGCACACCGGCAATTATGTCACGATAAGTTGCGGTGCATCGGCAACGAGTTTTATCTTTAGTGTCGGTCGGAGTGCTTACGTTCGGTCATTTCAGCGAAGCATATCGCCGGTAGGACCTCTTTGTCAACGAGGATGCGCATACGCGAACGCAAATGTCTGCGAACGTGGAAGAAACGCGATCTCTCTTCGTGAACGCGAGATACGCTCTCGCCCTTCGTTTATAAAACAATTTATTTCGGGGATGCAGCGATATCCCCGGGCGCTTTTATCTTAATGCGCGAGAATGGGTTCGCTAATTGCCCCTCTTTGTGTACTAATCGCCCCCCGTAAAACGTGATTGCATCTAAGGTCTACATGGTTTATTAAATAACGGCAATCTCAGATTGCTTTAAAAAATATACACTGAACGAAATGGATACGACGACCCCCCGTGGGACGATAGCCTTGCATTTTTGTCCTATCGACTATGAGAATATCGTACTTATAACAAACTTTTATCAATTAAACAATGTATATGGTTATCAGGTCTACATGTTGTACGATTTTATGGCCGCCAATAATCTCTTCTTATATATGCACTAAGAGACGAAAGTACATCTTTTGACATACTTGACCAATAATTTCTTTGGAAATAAATCTGTTTAACATATATAAATGTTTGAAACGTAATGAGGTGATATTGATACCTAGCATTATAATAATTATTTTAAATTGGCATTATATTGATTATTTTATATATGTTTCTTTTATTTGCTGCTTCCGCGGCATGCGGAATATCTTGACACGAGAAAAAGAAGATTCAGGACAGAGAAAGGTTCAATTGAATGAATCAATCTATTCCTAACGCAACATAGTTCGCACATTAGAAAGTCACAACCCGGGGTCAAGCCGTTCAAATTGCATCATAATGTTGCAAGTCCAATAAAGTGCATACGACAGCTATTCATTTAGATAATAGACGTATACATGCTAACTATCGCGTAGCAAAGCATAGACAAAAGCAAAGCGCTTCTCGATGAAAGATACAGTTTACCGGAGGTAAAAGCATGTTCGCTCGTGACATTTGATCTCAAAATATATTCTGTCTAGGCCTCTCGACCTCTCCGTGACGTATTAGAAAGTCATTATACCAAGTTTTCCCTAACACAAACTTATTCCGCGGCGCTCTATAGAAATTTCTGATCGCTCTATCAAAAACAATGCTATCAATCACGAACAGGCGTGCAGGAACAAAGATGTCAGACGAACTGTTAATGCATACGCGAGTCGAATACGTTACATGAGTTATGATGTAGTCGGAGAAAACGTGAGTCTAACTTGCCAAACTCTCGAAACATTCGCAATTAGATATTCATCGTATATTTAAATCGACTTTTGATTTATTCGCTTCGCCTTTAATTGGTTACCGAAATCGCTTCTATATATATCTGAAATTTGGAATAACAATCTAATCCTCTTCTTGACATTTTTAATTGTCAGAAAGTATTAGAGAAGGAAAGATTAGGAATATATTAAAATTTTCCATGTATTTTTGTATTTATACACCAATTAATTTCAAAAGAGAACGGTCGAGCTAACACCGCGGATATTCGCACGTATTCGGTATATTTTTAAGAAATCTCCCGCCTTTCTCTCCTATCCCTTCCTCTTACTCCGTCATCGTCGACGATCCCCGATCGATCTCGCGACGTCCTTCCGAGGAACTCGCTCGATCCGCCTCCAGATATCTCTCGCTGCGTACACGCAACGCGACACGCGTGTATGCGTGCTCGCGGACGCGTGTATCAGCGGCGCAATGGAGAAATGGAAGTATACCTAACCTGAGCCTAAGCCTATCTATCGTGTGGAGAACCTAACCGTGTGCCCGATAGAAGGAGCGAGAAAGAGAGGAGAGAGAGAGAAAGAGAGAGAGAGAGAGAGAGAGAGAGAGAGAGAGCAAAGAAACGACGCCGAGGAGGAGTGCGTGCCTTGCC
>NW_020213205.1:44672-44883 GCF_003070985.1 Temnothorax curvispinosus | reverse complement strand
AAAAATATAGGAAAATCTTCGTAATTCTACAGGATGTTATAAATTGAATATATACTGTTTGTATTTAATGATTTAATGTTTTTATTATATACTTACAGCAGAATACATAAATAATATGCTTTGTAATATATTACACTTTCCACGCGAACCGAGGTTCACGCACACCCCCCCGTGCTTTCGGGGGAGGTGCGGTAGTCCCGAAATAGTTCAC
>NW_020213205.1:0-44662 GCF_003070985.1 Temnothorax curvispinosus | reverse complement strand
GAAATAGTTCACGCATACACTTTCCACGCGAACCGAGGTTCACGCACACCCCCCCCCCGTGCTTTCGGGGGAGGATAAAAACATAAAGTCATTAAATACAAACAGTATATATTCAATTTATAACATCCTGTAGAATTACGAAGATTTTCCTATATTTTTTATCATTTTATCTAAAAAAATGACTTTATCATAGAAGTCGCCAAAATTCCTTTTAAGGGCTTTCATTTTGACCCAAAACGAAGCTTTTTACAAAGTTTCATCGAAATCGGAGGTGGGCCGTTTTTGGAAGTTTATCCGGTATCACACAATCATACGTATTGCACAGATAATATGTACCAGTTAAGGAGGTTCTACAGATAATGGATGTATCTAAAAATTGGAAAAAACTTTATGGACGTATAAATTGAGATGCGAGAAAAGTGCTCAAAAAATTTTAGCATCGGTTACCGTGTAAAAATTTGCAAAAATGAATTTTGAAATCACAGTTTTTAACATAAGCTACATATGGCAGAGGGGCTCTTGGAGACAGGAAACGAGATATTAATTATATAAAGGCGACCTACCAGAGATTCAAAAAACGGAGCTCTTATAGATCTTAATCTAAGCTTTTCAGAAATATCGAGAAAAACAAGGGTTATCGCGTAAAATTTTGTGATATTGGCTATTGAAACAGGCCATATCACAGTTCACGTAGCGTGTTTCGAATAACAAGGGAGATTTGGCAATGTCGCAGCGACTGCACCCGCGCGAAAAGTGTACAGCCAGTACCGCACCACAGTATGACAGCACCTCAAACTTAAGCACCTAACGTTTACGAACGCTTACGGAGAAGTACTCGCTCTAGAATTATGTGAAATTGTGAAATAACCACGGTCATATGAGCAGAACTGTCAAGTTCGCGACGTTACCACATTTTCTGCCATTATAAGCCGCCAGAGTCAAAGGAGCACTTACACGATATTTTTAATTATTCCTCGCTTTGACTAATATGGGTATGATATAAGCTCTAACGTCATCAAAATTCACGAAAATATTTTATGAATACTTAGAATCGATGAATTTGAAGATTTTCTCTTCATCTCTCAACTGACTAGAGAGTACCTGTAGAACCTCCTTAAAAAATTTTGGATTAAAGAAAGAAAAATTTGAATAAAAAATGATGGAAAATGTGGTGGAATCAAAAGAGACTGTATTTTCGGGGAATAAAAGTGATTAAGAAAAATTGTATAAGTGGTATTTAATTTTATAACTTGTTATTTGTTTTGTAATAATAAAAGATAACACTGGTTTACAAAATAAAAAAATTTTTTTGTACATTTAATGCCATTATTTTTTTCCTATGTATTTTAACCCGCTAAACTCGGAAATCACATTAAAAAATTTTTTTATGGATTGGTTTTTGAGATATAAATTTTTGGATTTTTTTCACAGATAGCTTCACATTTAGACCATATCTCGACTTAGAAACGTACGATTTAGTCGCATAAGCTATCATAGTAAAGGTAATCGAATCTCGAACAATCGCGTCTCACATTGTTTTCCAATCGGTTCAATAGTTTCAGTGTTATGGGCCAAAATATATGAGAAACGTCGATTTTTTGGGCCACAATAAAAATAGAAAATTCACTCTATCGCCATGCAAAAATAGGAAACGTCAAATTATGTCCAGTTTCTTATTGTTTACGTATAGGTTGTACTTTTACGAAGAAAACATATGCTATTGATGAAGAAAATCTATGGATAAATATCGGAGTTATGAGCAATTGAGTGAAGGTACAAAAAATCAAATTTTACTCTGTTTTTGTATTTTTTCCCTATTTACATAAAAATATTTATTTAATTCATTTCGTTCATTTTTATTATTGAATTTTAATATTACATGCGTCGATTAAAAATATTTTTGGCCCTTGGTTTGTTTTCTGTTCTTATTTGGTTCCGTTTTTGAGGAGCTAGTAAGATTATAAGTACTTTCAGTGACCGTATTACAGTAGAGGTATCAACCGAACCGCATTGAAAGAAAATTGTCTACATGCATGACGTCGCATTTCCCGATTAGCTAGTAAGGCCGCGATTTTAGACACAAAAGACAAAAATATATTTGAAGATGTCGCTTACGAATTGAGAAATTGTGTCATATCTTGAAAGCAAAAGGCTGCCTGACAATCTGACCGCAGACGACGTCATTCGTGGAGAATGCAAAATTCCCGAGAAATTGTTTGACTTCAATTGCAACCTCATTCAAGGGCCAGATATTTATCGTAAAAATTCGGATGAAGATTTCGTAAAGATAAGGTCCTTGTGCAGCGATATAATTTACATAATAACAAAAGGTAGAGTAAGACCATCGAAACATCTCGCCCTTGTATTGGCCACGAATTAAGTCAATTACAAGTTCAAGAAAAGTTCTTACAATACTCAACAGATACGGTCACACGATGGGCTACAATTTAGCAGAAGAGATAGAGACCGAAATGACATACACAGCGCACAAAAACAATAAATAAAGTGGTACCAGCCGGCATTGACGCGGTTAATGAACGAAACACTCACGTAGCGTTTGACAATTTTGATCGGTTCATTGACACGGGCTCCGGGAAAGATACCTTGCACGACACTCGGTATTATTTATCAATTCGCTCAAGGAAAAAATGGGGAGTCCAGTGATATTGATTAAAACCATGGATTTTTTTAACTCCCAGCTAGCAAGCAATTCATCAGAAAACAGCAACGAATCTCATCCACGTCCTCGTAATTAAGAGATGGCGTTTCGGTGAAATTTCACGGGACATTCGGCCGTATTACAAGAAACCCGCAACAAGTATGGCATTGCTTCTCGTCGATTCGATTGTACAGGCTATCGATGCGTGCAATCATGCGAAAGAGATTGCCATAGATAAAGATTTCGTGTGGGCCATGTTTTTGTCACGGATTGATTCGGTCCCCATGTGGTTAGGCTACAACTGCAAGGTCTCTCTCGATCGTAGCAAAATTCAAAATATCGAATATTTGCCTCCAATAAATTCGTCCTCAACGTCATATGCTGTTGTTCATGAAACTCTTGTCTTCACGAGTGAAGTTGCCGAAAAATGTCATCAAGAGCCAAAATGGCCATGCAAATTCAGAAAAATAAAAGTCCTTTTGATAATATCTTCATAAATTTAGGAGCATTTCACATGCAAATGGCGCTCTTCAAAGCCATTGGGAAGTACATAAAGGAGGAAAGTAGTACATAGAGAGAAAGAAGTACTCCAGTAAATTAGTTGACATTTTGGTTCAAGCTAAAGTACTAGCAGGAGGCTCGATGAATAGTTTCTTAGACAGTAAGCACTTTAATCGTTGCAAGCGACTTCATCCTTTGACCTCCGGTGCCTTGCAGGTTCTTCATTTCGAACACTATTTGTCGCAAATTGAATCAGATCTTGAGACGTTAAATGAAGAATTGCTCGCGATTATGAACACTTCACCTGACCTGATTTCACTTGACGTTAACGACAGAATCGTTTTGCCTGGTTCACTGGAGAAAATGTTAGAGGGCTATAAGCAGTTCTGCGAAGTGACTTTGGAAGGTGGTCATAGGAAAACGGCTCAATATTACTTCAAATACATTCAGTTCATCAACCTATTCCTCCGATTTTCGAGAAGCATTTGTTGCAGTAATTTCGAGCTGTACTTGGACTCCATTTTCGAAATATGCGATTTGTTCTTCGCATTAAATCAGCCGAATAATGCCAGATGATCTGCCATATATTTGAACAACTTGGTCAATTTAAAGATTGAAGATTCACCTCTAGTTTTGGAATTTCGTCGAAGAGCGTTCGGTGTTAAGCGTACGAAGGCAAGTTTGGCTAGGTTACCAGTGGACTTGACGCTATATAAAGCAGACCATCAATGCCGACACCGGTAACACCTTAACTGGTGTTAGTCACTTTACGAACTCCATATCTGCGCGACAAAGATGGGCCTTTAGTCACAGTATGAGGACTAAAATTTTGTCAGCAATAAAAGAGGACATCGGTTTATCGCACAGAGATGACACTTCTCACTCCTTGCAGAAGAATCGAATTGACAAAGACAACAACAAAAATCTGAACAGTATCATTGAAACAATAAAGAACACAGTCAATTCTTTCGATGCAAATATAGATAAAAATGTATTGTTCAACATTTCGACCGGCAAAGCAGCGACTTCAAACGTAGCTGATTTTCTGCTTAACATTGGGTCGTTAGGTAGTGAGCAAAAACTGCGTTCTATTTCGGAATGTGTTGATATCCCTGGAAGATTTGAGAAACCAATAAAGCAAAACAAACTCCTGAATTTTGCATCTCAGTGTTTCAAAAAAGCCTAAAAAAGTAAAGACGGGAGCAAGCGGGCCCTTCTCAAAATGGAACAAGACGTATTTGGACGGCTGTTGGCAATCGCTGTCGAAAAAGAAGTTAAGGTAGTTGGGCTAGTACCATATGAGTAAATATAAGGCCTCAATTTTATTGTTAAGAAAAACCATTTTTATGGATATATTTCTAGACACTTGTATAATTACTGGTTTTATAATGTAACTTTTCATTCGATTATGTATCAATTTATCTACTGATAAATGTAAACAATTCAAGATTTGACTTCAGTTGACATTCGTACAAGAGAAATGTCGCGACATTGCATCTCTTCGCTGTAGGCAGCTATCATGCCAGTGCCATGTGTTTGAGTGAGGTTATGTATTGTGTTTATGTTGAAAAATAATGGAAGGTAACAAACAATTTCGATGACGAAAGATTTGCTTGCAAAAGAATAGTGCTGTGGAAAGAAAACACTACACGGCGCGGCGTTGCCACATGTTCACGTCGCGTACAGCTGATCGAAAGGCCGACAAGAAACGCGACGATTCATCAACTTTTGGTTGAATTTTTGGCCTTATTACACGTCAACGTCGTTTTGTTTTATACTCAACAAGTGCTAGAAGAATCAAATAATGTTATTTTCAGTTTTTTGAACTTGTTTCTTTACAGACAGTGAGTGAAATTCTCGAAAAATATATGTATGTTTCCGGTACAATTTCCCATAAAACCTATGTTAAAAATACCAATTTTGAGATTTAATATCTCAAAAACTAGACGTCAGATTTTCTCAAAATTGCAAATTTAAGCGTATTTAGGTTTTCTTTGTAACATATTTTTAAATTCGGATTTTTTTCTTTGACATGCTTTGATGGCCCAACCACCTTAATATTGAGCACTGCTTGACGTATCCTCTTGCACCCGTGCCTCTTGCTCTTTTCCAGTGTTCAGATGAAGTGTTCAAGACGGATAAGTCTACTTATTTAGCCAAACAGTTGAAGTCAAACATTAAACTAGCTGATCCTGCACAAGTTGACATCGAAGTAATTGATAGTTTTTACTTTTTGTATCTCGTAGGATCGTCCATGCCCCAAACATTTGGAAAGGTAGCTTAGTCAATTTTGATAAAACTTTGCTCAACAAATGCCCGTGAGGTACATATAATATTTGACAGGCATTTAACGACACGAAAAGTGTACCTAACGAAAATTTGACCAATAGGCGTACGGCGTTGGCGAGACGGTTCTTCTTCTGGCACGGTAGTAAGTTCGATTGTGCGACACGAAAAAACGTCACGAAATAGTGTCACGAAAATTCGACCAACAGGCGTACAAAGTGAAACTCCTTTTGGATCGGTAAGTAAATTCGATTTTGCGACTCGAAAACGTGTCACGAAAATTTGATCAGGCGTACAGCACTGGCGAGACGGATATAGTGAGAACTGCGTGTAACACTATATTTTCGAGTTGCGGGCGGCTTGGAGTGACTAATTCCGTTGCATTGTTTTTGTATTAATTTCAGAAAAGTTATGGCATAGCCTTGCCTTCAGAAGTTTCACTTCTAACGCGCGTGGCGACCACGCGTTCATTTTTTTGAAACGTGGTTCGTTGGGGACCCAACGCCGTTGAAAGTCGAAGATGTATTGCGCGTGTCGATGAATAAAAGTTCTGAAAACGCGAATAATAATTCTGATGATTTGGAGTATGATGTTGCGAGTTCAGACGAGTCAGAAGACGAATGAGCGGCGGAATTTACTTATAAAGGAATTTTAGAAAACTTGTTTAGAAACTAATATTAAAGAAATTCAAGGAAATTGCTGTGATTATTCCATTGTAACACATTGTAAGATTGAAGAGCTCGCGCAGGCGAGAGCGGGTAATTCAAATGCTGGCAACCACCAGTTGCGGCAGCTTTTACACAGGCAACTATATTTCATCGTGTAGAAGAAAAATTTAGTTTCAATTTGTGTAAAAATTGTCTCGATACACGATGAACGTTGATAATAATTAACGAAAAAGAACCTTTTTGCATCTGGCTGCCAGGAGGTTGCGGCAGACTGAGAGGTGGCAACCTAATTTTTTCAAGTTCTTTAAATCACTCTCTTTCAGATGACGCTTTATTTACTTCGCAAACAAATGAACATAGTTGTCTAAAAAAATTTAATTAAAACAGCTCTAATTGAGGGTACTTGCGGCAAGATTTTGCTAGGCACACCGGCCGCGATGTATGACCTGATATGTAATCTTCCATTAAAATTACATTTCGATAAAATAACAGATAAATGTATAAATTACGCGGCCGGATCTCGTACAAAAGAAAAATAACAAGTACGATGCGCGTACCAACTTTCTTTTATTACTACTACTGCTATATGCTATTTACATTTATTTTTTATTTACATTTATTTTTATTCAAACGCTACCATATGCTACTTACATTTATTTTTTATTTATTTTTTTAAATTTTTTTATTTTTTTTTTATTTTTTTTTTTTAAAAGCGTAGATTACTTATTTTCTTATCTCTATTAAATTGGATACATGTGCGTAATCGGCGAGACCGAGTCGGATCAATCTTAATAGACCTGCCATTTCGATCATTGAATTTAAAAGTTAAAATTTTATTACATTTTACATCAGGTTTACATTTTACAGGCATTACATTTAATTTCGCAAGGCGGAGCCTGCGTCTCCGTTCGTCCATAGCTATCGTTTCCCATGCTTCAGACACCGTTGAAGCCGACCGGAGAGACCGATTGTCCAACATGCCAAAAATCATGTTGGATATTTCAAAAGGCAGCTGTTTAATGATATCTAATTTCTTTTGTACAAATACATCAAAATATAAAATAATTCTCCTAAAGGCTTCCATTGCTCCTGATCTGTGACCTGTAGCCTTCGAGAGCCTAAAGGATAATGATAGCTCCGCAGTCGATGCTGCTATTTATACTCCTTTCCCTATCCGTCACCTGGCTACCCCGAAAATGGCGCGTTCTAATTGGCTGCCCTCCCCCCACCCTACTCCCCACTCCCCCACCCATGTACATGTGCTGTGTCGTTCATTGAATTTGAACGTTAGAATTTTATTACATTTTACAGGTTTACATTTTATTACATTTTCATTACATTTAATTTCGCGAGACGAAGCCTGCGTCTCCGTTCATCCATAGATATCGTTTCCCATGCTTCAGACACCGTTGAAACCGTCCGGAGAGATCGATTGCCCAACATGTCAAAAATCATGTTAGATATTTCAAAAGGCAGCTGTTTGATGACGTCCAATCTCTTTTGTATAAATATATCAAAATATGAAACAATTCTCCTAAACGCTTCCATTGCTCGTGATCTGTGACCTATAGCCTTCAAGAACCTAAAAGATAATAAATAGCTCCGCCGTCGATGCTGCTATTTATACTCCATTCCCTCTCCGTCACGTGACTACCTCGAAAATGGCGCGTTCTGATTACCCACTCGGCATGTTATGTTGCTGAAATATTGAAATATTCGGAAATAGTGCAGAAATATTTCGTTAACATTTCATTTGTAACTACCTGTATGCATCTGAAATATTTTAAAAATGTACCTGCATCATGTTTTTTATAATATTGCATTAACAATATTTCTGAAATCTTTCAGAAAGTTGTTTACAATATTTGTAAGTTTCTGTAATATTGCAAAAAAATGTAGCAGATGCAATATTTCAGAAATATTTCTGAAACATTATAAAAGTAATAGTATGTTTGCATTGTACGAATAATATTTCTGTAACATATCAAACATTGCATTTAAAATATTTCTGAAAAAATTCTGAAAAATTGCGTAGATAATGAAAAATTGAATTGCAGGCTGTGAATTTCTACAATATTGCAGAAGAAATATTGCAGATGTAATGGTTTAGAAACATTTCTGATACATGATAAAACTATTATTACGTTTACATTGCACGCGTTATATTTTTGAATGTTTCACAACATTGCATTTGTAATATTTCCGAAAAGTTGCTGACAGACTTTAGAACTTATAAAAAATTAAAATTATTATTATATAATTACTGCATTTTATTGCATTTTTTTCTCTTTTATTAAGAATTTTCTGATATTCCAAATTTTGTCATATGGCATTTTTAATATAAAAAATAAAATATTTTATAATATTTAATATAAAATAATATTCGACGCTGACTGGCAAAAAATATTTATTCGTATATCTGTACTGTTAATATTGTTATGCGATAGCTTTATGGTCACCAATATAAGCAAGTATAAGAAAGAAAGAAGCGTCAGAGTCAGAGGATCACCACTACCCTGTTCGATCATCGATGTCAAGCAACAAGGCGCCGGTATACTACTTGGATGGGTGACCGGCTGTGAGAGCGGATTTCTTTGGACAAATGCGCGGCGGCTATACGCACATGGCTTAATATATATTTTTTTGTTCCGGTAACAAAATATTTTATTTTTCACATATCAACAAATAGTTTTTGCGTCAGTAACAAAATTTTGTTTGTTAATACAAAACATTTTTCTCAGTGTAAAATGTATTTGAAATATTTCTGAAGTGTTTCTGCAATATTTCGTATATATATTTCAGAAATATTTCAGTAATATTACCGAAATATTGCCGAAATCTTTCAGCAAAGTTGCATTTGAAATAATTGTGCCGATTGAAACATTGCAGAAATGTTGCAGAAACGGTGGTGAAATATTTCTGAAATATTGATGAAAGGTGTAATATTTCAAATGGAATTTTGCAGAAATGTTTCTGAAATATTACATGCCGAGTGGGTAGTTGCCCTCCCCCAACTTTAATGTAAGCTGCCCTCAAATTTTAATAGTAAGTGTGTTCTATGAGCAGAGAAAAATAAGAAAAAAATGTTATATAAAAATAGGTCTCAAAATGCTTTATTGGAAAGTTATAGAAAAAGTTCGAATATTGAAAAAATAATAACGGTTTTGCTATAGGTATGTGACACGCCGCGCCGTTCGATTATGTTTATCTTATTTGTTTCTTCTAGTCTGCATGCTTACTATTTGAAATGATTAAAGGTGATCATAAAAACTTGTATGAATATTAGTAACGAGAGCAGTATCTTATAGAACATTATCCCAAAATGCCGCGAGTTTTTACAAACAAAGAATACACGCATATTTATTTTGTGTATGGTTTATGTGCAGGGAATCCGAGGGCTTCCGTTTATGAATGATTCTCTAACAGAAGAGTACAGTTGAATCAACAATCTTTATCAATGTTTAATTGCAATTACACTTGATGGATTCAAATTCCTAAAATTCAATATTAAATTCAATATTACATAGATGGATGTATAGGTTGTATTGAAATAGGCAATTTGAAATGCAAACTTAAGTGAAATTGTTTCTTATACATTTCGTATTTTTGTTATAAACTAATAAAGCATTTTGGGACCAATATTTATATAACTTTTTTTTTATTTCTGCTCATAGAACATAGGGGAGACCGCTATTCGTGACACATTTTTGTTTCTAATTTTTTTCTCGCGTCGTATAAATGTTTAAAAAATTTTTATTAGTGCAATGTAATTGTCCATCTCTCTAGTTTAAAAGGAAAAAAATATGTAGGTTTTTCTCTCACAAGTCTTGAAATATATCAAGAAATGTATCGCTGTGTCATGTGTCACGAATTGCCCCGAAGCCGGGGTAATTCGTGACAAACCACGGAATAATGCGTAATACTTTCTCTGATTGAACAAACTATACAGATTTCTTTTGTTTTTGCAATTTTTATCTACTTTGTACTTTGAAAAAACTTTTATTTGTCAGAATTTACATATTATATGTATAAAAAATTATGAGGAAAAATGTAACGCCTGTCCTATTAATTAATTGCCTTCATTGCTCACATTCGATTACGGGAAACCACTTCTCGAAGGCGTCCACGGCCCCTGCAAATTGGTTTTTCCTTTGAACGCTTATTCGTGGCGTTTTTGGTTGCCCCGATTGCTCGTGTCACGAAATGCCCCGGCGTGATTTTTCCTTATTCATGATCCGTGACTTACAGATAAGAAAGAATACCATAAAATCTACTCATGCATTATGCTTAGTAAAGTCAAGTGATTGAATACAACTTACCGTTTCGGATCTCTTATTATTTTATTCGGCGAGAAAACAAATTTTTGGGATTTGAAAAAATTTACTTTGAGCACTTAAAATCAAACTTTCTGTCACTGAGAGAGAAAAATGGTTGACACGCAAATGCCATTCCGTCGGTACCTAGAGGACACTAAGAAACATCTGTGATTGATAATACAGGTTTCTAGCAGCAAGCATTTTAAAGTTAGGCCCGTGACAAAATTTCAGCGTGTCACGAATAGCCCCGGTCTCCCCTGCTGCTAGTACAGAAAAACCTGGAACACTCTGTATATTGCAGAGAGTGTAAAGAAAAGAGAGCAATAATAATTAATCTGTTATGACAAAGAACTAAAATCGACATAAATCTTCGCTCGATTCTTACGGTTATGAAAAAATAAGACACACAAGAAAAATAACAAGTACGATGCGCGTACCAACTTTCTTACTACTACTGCTATATGCTATTTACATTTATTTTTTATTTACATTTATTTTTATTCAAAAGCTACCATATGCTACTTACATTTATTTTGTTTATTTTTTATTTTTTTTTCTTTAAAAGCGCAGATTACTTATTCTCTTATCTCTATTAAATTGGATACATGTGCGTAATCGGCGAGACCGAGTCGTATCTATCTTAATAGCCCTCCCGTTTCGTTCATTGAATTTAAAAGTTAAAATTTTATTACATTTTACATCAGGTTTACATTTTACAGGCATTACATTTAATTTTGCAAGGCGAAGCCTGCGTCTCCGTTCATCCATAGATATCGTTTGCCATGCTTCAGACACTCTTGAAACCGACCGGAGAGATCGGTTGTCCAACATGCCAAAAATCATGTTGGATATTTCAAGAGGCAGCTGTTTGATGATGTCCAATCTCTTTTGTATGAATATATTAAAATATGCAACAATTCTTCTAAAGCCTTCCATTGCTCGTAGTCTGTGACCTGTAGCCTTCGAGAGCCTAAATTAAGATTATGATAGCTCCGCAGTCGATGCTGCTATTTATATTATACTCCTTTCCTTATCCGTCACGTGGCTACCACAAAAATGGCACGTTTTAATTGGCTGTTCTCCCCTATTCCACCCCCACTCCCCCACCCCCTCCCCCCTTCCTCCATGACGGAGAAATCATTTTCTCACCGGCACTCGTACCGATCATACAATACATCACGAGCAATGAAAGCCTTTAGGAGAATTGTTGAATATTTTGATATAGATATTCATACAAAAGAGATTCGATATCATCAAACAGCTGCCTTTTGAAATATTTTGAAATATCCAGCATGATTTTTGACATGTTCGATGTGACCGATCTGTGCGGTCGGTTTCGAAGATTTCTAAAAGATGAAAAACGATATGTATGGATGAGCAGAAATGCAGACTCCGAGTTACGAAACCAAATGTAAAACGATCTGTAAAATATCGTCAACCTATAAAATACACTAGAATTTTGACGTTCAGAATGAATGAACGAAACGGCAGGCTATTAAGGTAGACCTAGATCGATTACGCACACATATGTCTATTTCAAACATAAGGGAAGCAAAAAATTAAAAGCATACGGTTGAAGAAATTTTCGCTTTTGAATATTGTGATAGAGAATATTGTAAATTTTGATTAATTGTATATTTTGCAAAAAAATAAACCTGCGGAGGCTAAAAATTAAAAATTAATTAATTTTGAAATTACAATCGACGACGATCGACGACGACGACGACGACGACGACGACGACGACGACGACGACGGGGGCAATTTTTACATGCTTATCCCCCTATGCCCTTTATTTTAAAAAATTTAATATTTAATAAGATTTAAGGTTAATAAAATAATATTTATATACAAAGACACGTACTAAAAAGGAAATTAAAATAATTGAAAACAGATATGACATATAAATTTAATAATTTATCTGTAAAAACTTACTTATAAAAATTTTGAAAATACGCACTATTATCGGATTCGTATAGAGCATCGAATTTTCCATCAAAATTACTTATCGGTAGATTCGTAAGAGTAAAGCTCGATGAAAGAGTAGAAATTTTTGAGAGATCAGAAAAATTACTTTTCACCATTAAAAACGCTTATGTCGCGCTAAAACTCATACCATAACTCAGAATGTCACCAAATTCCGTTGATAATACCGGCACATAAAGACGCATTTACAGTAGGAAAGGCAAGTTTCTACGATAGATTTAAATTGACAAAAAGCCTAGTGTCAAGTATCCCCGATCTCCCCTATGATTTTAGGTTTTACCGGAGCTAAAAGTATACACTAATCAAATTCACGAATTTTACAACAGCAGCAAAGCAGCTTTCTCTGCTGAACGCAACCATTTTCAATTTCCTTCAATTTTGTACATACATATAATGTTTAAATTATAGCATGCGTTGTTATACCAGAATATTTCGTTTTTATTTAGACATTAACTTCTTTTACACAATCTAATTTAAGCACCAGACAATTTTTACAAAGTAAATTCGTAAGCATAAAAATATAAAAAGTTAACATGAGTTAGAATTTAAGTAAATTAATATGTCCTAAAATAGTAGTAATCAAAAACTATTTAAATTATTAGTAAAAACTATCAAATATTATGAGAATGTATAGACGGATACATGCGGATATCTTTTTTTTCATTGCTTAACTAAGCGATTACTATAATATATTATTACAGTATAAGACTCTTGCAGTTTTGGACATTGTTCTAAAATAACGGAATATTTATCAGGTGTATGAATTTCCGAATTAAAAATATATAACTTTTTCAAGTTTTTAAACTGCGCCAGTAATTTGTGATCACTGAGGACCAGTATAAGACAAACAAACTTCTTGCAAGATATGATAGGAGAAAAGTAATCTAAATAATCTGTCATCAGTATCTGGGTATTCGTGTCTATAACAAAAATCATATAATTAGTACAATATTTTAATAACAACTAGAAAGTTCATGTAATTTTTCCCAGATGCTTGCAAGAGAAGCAAACACACAAATTTCAATACAATAATATGTATATTATTGTACAATATTAAAGAATACAATAATATGTATTTTAAAAGAAAATGCTGTATACACACTCACAGAAAAAGTTTTACTTTTCGTAAATTTTTACAGTCAACGAGGACATTAATACCCCGAGGTGTAAGCGAACGATGACGTTGTGGCGGTAAATCTATTACTTCCAAGTCACGACACGAATTTCCCAACTCTATTAGGATTGCGTCTAGGTTTATTAAGTCCTGGAAATACGTTTCCAAATGTAACTCACGCATCCGTTGATTTTTTTGCAGTATTTTGCAAAGACGTTGCGTTTCTATATGTGTATCGTGAAGATTTAAATACTCCAAACCATTTAGCCTCGCGAGATACGAAAATTCTTCGTCGTTTACGCGACAATGACTTAAAGCTAATTCTGAGAAAAATATGTATTTTAGTTATATGCAATTTATTCATAACCTTGACAATCATATATACCATATGTATATATGTGCGTATACATATATCTTTCAAATTTGTGCATATCTCTGAAATTTTAAGTAGAGCATGACTGTCATCAATTAATTTGCACCTACTTAATCTTAAATGCGTTAAATGCCTGCCGCAATTATCAATAAACTTTACGAAATTCTTAACATCAAAGTTGCTTGCAGTAAGATCTAACTGTCGCAAATATTTACATCTAGGTGTAAAATAACAAAATATATCGCGTATATATTTGTCAGGTACAATACGTATGTTGAAACGTGTATAGAGTCGAGGATCTCGTATCAAATCATTAAAGCGTCTATTTACATAATTCAAGCGACATAACGTCATTAAATCCAAGTTTTTTAATATTATTAGTAGTATTTTATCCTGTAAAAATAAAATATAAAACTTTAATATACGAGATGACATTGCAATAAATACTATTACAAAAAATATATTTTTTAGGATATTTTACAGGAAGCTCAGACAAACTGCGTGATAGCTCCTTGGATTCATCCGAACAGAGTTTCATACTCTTTACACAATTCAAATAACTTTTTAATCAAATATGAGGTGAGTTTTTCTCTCCATGAGGTTGCTCACAATTACTTCCTGAGATACTTCTTTGTGTTTCAAATTATTCTTATAAGAAGTCTTCCTTTTGATATCACTGCAAATAACATCCAAACAAATTAATTTTTATTATTAAAAAATAAAAAAAATATTGATTATTACTTAATATCAATGATTATAACACCTTTTACAAATAACGCAATATTCGGGAAAATTCTGTTGCAGATGACTATATCCAAGTGTGCACTTTTTAAATCTGCTGTTAAATTATAAACTTCCTCATGGTGTGAAGAGTACATGCAGTTAATTCTTTTTAACAGATTAGTTAAACTTTCGTTAGCACACACAGGAACAGATAGATTCCTGCATATCTGAATTACAGTAGTTTCTCTGTGGGGCCTTGAAAAAGACCACCAAGGTACTTAACTTTAACCTAAATTTTTATCTAAATCATATAACGTCAGACCCAATAGTCGCTTCAAAAATTGATAAGCTCATTAAACTTCAAAATTATTTCCGAAGGAAATTCCAACATTCTGGATCTGATAAACATAAATATTATCGCAATACTCTTAACAAATCTTATCCAAAGTAAATTAAGTGAAGCAAAGAACAAAAAATGGTCTGAGCGTCTAAAAAAGGCTAAAATTAGCGATAACAGCATGTGGAGGCTGTGGAGGTCCCTACAGAGAAAAAACTCCTGCGCCGCCGTTTGATGTTGGCAATAACACATTTGCTTATAATCCTAAAGATAAGATTGAGTTATTGGGACAAAATTTCCAAAAAATTTACCAGGAAGCAGATAGTCTTGTGTCTCCGCATTCGAACGTGGTAGATAAATTCGTTGAAAGATTAGATAAACCGACTCCGCAATGCGAATTTATCACTCCTCGATTGATCTTTGACATCATCAAATCCTATCCGAATAACAAAACCCCTGGCTCAGATAAGATAACTACAACAATGCTTAAAAACTCTTCGTATAGAGTCGTGATTCAGATCTACTATATAATCTTAAATTCATTTCGGTTATATTACTTTCCTTCATGTTGGAAGACGGCCAAAGTACTTGCCTTTCCAAAGCCGGGCAAGCCGCATTCTTCACCTGCGAATTATAGACCTATAAGTCTTTTAAGCTCATTAAGTAAAATATTCGAGAGGGTTATACTTACGCGGATTGATGCCTTTTTGACAGCAAATAATACCATAATTAACGAGCAGTTTGGATTTAGATCACGCCATTCTACTATTCAACAATTAGTGAAAGTCACCGAATCTTTTGCAATGGAGATTAATAAAAAACGTAGTTCAGCCATGGTGTTATTAAATTTATAAAAAACTTTTGATTCTGTCTGGCACGGGGCTTTACTGTATAAATTAAAATCTCTTGACATGTCTGAGTATATAATCAAAATATTACGTTCATATTTAAAAGATCGCAAGTTTATTGTTAACTTTGAGGGCGAATCCTCATCTATCTGTGAGGCTATTTCTGGAGTTCCTCAGGGCTCAATACTCGGACCAATTCTTTTCAATATATTTATTAACGATATACCAAGAGACTCTAAAACGGAGCTCGCAGTCTATGCTGACGACACTGCCGTATACACATTCTCCTTGAGTCCGGCATTGCTTGTGCATAGACTGCAAAGACATGTTGATGTCATCGTGCAATTCTTCCGGGATTAGACGATGACAATCAACAATGATAAAACCGAGGCAATTATCATCACACGCAAAAAATTTCCAAAACCTTCAAACATAATAATGTCAAATTTTAGAGTCCCTTGGGCTAGCAAAGTCAAATATCTTGGCGTAAACATAGACGCTAGTCTAAAATGGAAGCCTGCAATTGAAGACAGAATTAACAAGTCTCGGGGCGCCCTTAAGAAACTGTATCCTCTTATAAATGATAAAAGCGATCTAAAATTAGACTACAAGATCCTACTGTATAAGACTTGTGCCAGAACGGTATTACTATACGCGGCTCAGGTCTGGGCAGCGGCACACGAATCTCACATCAAGCGCATACAAACTATGCAAAATAAATTCCTCCGCATTATTCTCAACCTTCCAAAAGTGCGCACCACAGAATTACATATCCAAGCACAGATGGAATATATAAACAAGGTCATACATAATATGATTCTCAAAGTCTATAACCCAGAACATAAAAATCCGCTTAAATAAGCAACACTGGAAATTATAATACGGTGGAGATTCCCATGGCCATCAGATGTAAATTGCCAAAGCATTTTTTAGATTCGGTGTAGAAACACATATCTTCCTTACCCTCTTTCCACCCCCCCTTTTATAATTAGTTAGTTAGCTTATTTATGTATCATGGCTTTTTTGCAAATTTTTCCCCAATGATTGTACTCGGAAACAAAACCGCTTTTTCCAAAACTTATACATATGTACAATTACTAATTTTTTATGTTTTATGCAGGTTAGGTTGAACCTGGGCACTGCAGAAAAATTAAAGGATATCAACAAAAAAAACCGTTTAACGCTGGATCCGAACGGCAAGGTAGAGGGAGTTTCTAGGCAAGGTATACTCCTGACGGGCTGTCACTCCGTCGAGGAAGAGAGACAAGCGATACAATTTTATTTATTTTGGTTCTATCAGAACTGGATTCGAACCTAAGATCTTTGGTTTAACAGACCAGTGTGCTGTCTGCTACGCTACGCTTGCTCTCATGATCCCTACTAATTGTGGATATTTCTTATTTCTATTTTATTCAATCGGTTAGTTAATTCTTCCACGGAAGTAATGTGCAAGTTTCTAATTTGCACACTTTTAAATTATTTTTTCTAATTCTGTATCGCGTTGTATTTTGGCATTTAAGTAAGGTAATACAATCCTTTTATTTACTCTCATTTTGATAAAAATTTATACATTTTTGTTTTATTTTAAGGAAGTTTTAATTTTTTCACAGTATAAATGCCTGTGGGTTTTCTAATTTCCACAAATTTTGAGATATTGGGCCATTTTTTTTGTTTTTTGTTAGAAGTGGAAATATATATATGTATATATATATATATATACAGAAATAAAATTTATTCTATATATATATATATATGTGTATATATATACACATATATATATATATATATAGAATAAATTTTATTTCTGTCTGCCAATTGACAAAGCTTTAATTATATTAATATCTTAGTATTAATTGAATTTATATAAATGCATGCAATTCTTTACGATACAAATATTTTAAGAATATTGAAAATATTAAAAAATAAATTATTTATTCGTTAATACGTTAATATCTTTATTAAGTAACGATTTAGAGGCCGTGCTAGATTGCGTGATAAAGCAAATATATAAACTTAAAATAATTTATGCTAATTAAAAATTAATTAAAAATGCGGAAAGGAAACTTTATCATGAATGTACTAAAGGTCAATATTTAAAAGATTTTGGTAATAACACAATGACAGAGAGTACAGAGACGGGTGATGCAGAAGCAATTGAAAGTATTTAACGTAGGGGAAACCGGGGCTAAACCGCCAACGGGGTTGAACCGCCAAATCAAATATCTCGGAACCTGTATATTGTGCGAACTCGCTATTAACATTGTAAACGCTGCTTATGGTACCCATGTGACCAACGGAGTTTCGGCAGGTTGCCGTGTTATGATTTTTACGAGGTCAAACGTGTTTTTGTGGTGAAAAGTAAAATTTTCTGCGCGTGAAAATTTTGTAATATCTGCAATAATATTTGCTCTCCAAATCTCGAGGTACGTGATTATAAATGCATGCTGATTAAAAAGAGTAATGCATGCTGAACACGAATCCAGTGTAGATTTCTAATATTTCATGAGCGATCAAACCTGAAACTGATTTATCCCAGGGGGTGGCGGTTCAACCCCGGCATTTTTGAGATTTCAATTTTTCCACCGTTGTCGTTTTTGCTCTATATCGGTTAAACAAAGCAACATAGATAAAAATTTCCTATATTTTTGTAGCTAAAGGTTCACTCTTTACAGTGGTATACCACATTTAACTAAAATTATTTATTTTGTCGTTAAAAATCGGCACCGAAAAAAAACTGGCGGTTTAACCCCGGTCTCCCCTAATCAAAAGCTATATATATACTTTAACATTTGATCTATTAATATCATAAATTATCTTTTTACAATTTTTTAACGGTAATATAATTGGAATTCTAAATATAGTCAATGTTATATATAATGAAAATGCCATAGAAGAATTGAATTATTAAGATACTGACGATGCTTCGTTGTAGTATGAAAAAACGGCTTGCAATGTTGGATTTTCTAATAGTGAGGCATTTCAAGAGAGTCTTTTGACTGATTTAGATATCATGTATAAACTTATACCTATACTTGTGATTACCGGGGGCTCCCCAAAAAGCGCCGTGAGGGACATTCGAGGGGGCTTTTAGTGGGTTAAAGTCCCACATAACCGCCCTCCCCACCCTGGAGGAGGGGGTATCCATGTGGATCTTCCCCCGTTATAAAAAAAGGTCACCCTTCTGAGTGACCTTCAGAAGGTTTTAGCTGGCGGTCATTGTTTATTAAAAAGTTATTAACAAAAAAAGTTTAGAAAATATAGCAGTTATTTTGAGTATTGGAAGGCATAAATAACTAATATACATATATATATATGTCAAAATAGTTCACGCATACACTTTCCACGCGAAACGAGGTGCCACATGGGTTCGTGACGCGCTTTACAAGCTTGTTTATATATATGATTTTTAAAATATTTGAAAATTACGTACAAAACTTATTTGACTTATATATGTAATTTTTTATTATGTAATACACTTCTATATACTTATGTAATATACGCAAATGTATTAAGATATATAATATTTAAATAATTATCTTTTTCTTGAAATATATTTTTTAAATTAATAAATAATAAAACATTGTAATACTCGATTGAAAAAGAGAAGAAAAAAAAAAGAAAAAGAAGGTGAAAGTAAAAAAGAGAATGTATGTAAGAGAAAATTAAGATTAAAATGATTATAATGTTGTATGTACAGAAGTATATTAATATATACATGACATCATTAAATTAATATATTTTAGGACAGTAGAATGTTACAAATTATCATTAAAATAACGATAAAATTGATTAATTAAAAATAGTGATAAAATTAATTAATTAAAATTGCTTTTTTTCTGGCCAAATAAAATGAATTTTTGTAAACAACTACACTCTCGTTAAAGTACAAATAAAGTATTTATCAGCGATCCTCTTTTCATTGCATAGATATTTTAATTGTTTTTATTATTTATTACTTTGCACATGAAATTTATTTTGAGATATAATAGAAAAGCATGCAATAGGAATAGTATGTGATAACTGATAATACAAGCATGCGATAATTTAATATGACAGTTATTATGCAATATTCTGCATTACTATGCAATACTATGTACCATTATGTAATATTATACGATACAATATGTATCTTATTTTCTTAATTTTATTTCATTACTATTCATACAATTTTTTCGTGTCAATACATTTTCTAATCCTACCTTTAATTCTAACGTTTCATACATCAAACAAATAGTATGTATTACAATATAAAAGTATAAAATTAGATATATGTTGTTTACAATATAACATAATACAATACAAATTTAAAATGCTATTCAAAATACACATAACAAATGACATTATTAATAACATAATCCAAAAATTTTAATAATGAGATTATATGCAATCGTCCAAAATACGCATTCTAACACGAATTTTACTAGACCTAGCTGTTGCTCATATACTGATAAATTACGATAAATTAAATCATATTTTTAATTGTTAATTTGCTGTTCAATTTGCAATTTATCAAGTTCTATCCTATGGAAGCAAACATGACCAAAATAGTTAATAAATTTATTTATTATGTTTCTTAATCGTTCAAGTATTGGAGAATTCTATAAAGTTTTCTGCAAAAATGTGCAATGCACGATAAGAAGCTAAGCTTTAAGATAAGCCAATAATAAAATTAATAAGATAAACCGCGATAAAAACTGGCCAAAAGAACAAATCGATTGATGATATTCGCAATACTAATTCTCGAAAAAGATGTGAAAAGAGAGTTAACCGTTTTAGAATAGCTATCAGCGAGAAAAGCGGAGCTCTCACACATCTCGAGAAATGTCATTATGTTATTAACAACGCTATGTGTTTTTCAATATAAAAAAGCATATGCTTCTCAGCTTCTTCTAATAAATTCACCAATAAAAAGCTTCAATGAATGTTGTTGCATAATAGTGGTTGACAAAAAAGATAAAGCGTTAAACTCCGATGCACGATTATTTTTCATTTATATATAACGTTTTCGATTTGTTGACTCGGCCCGATTCGGGTCAACTTGGGTCAGATTAAAAGTTCTGAAAAATAATAATGAAATATGATAATATGCCACGATAATGCGAGTCGGGTCGAGTCAACAAATTAACGCTATTAGTTAAGTCATATTTGTTAAAGTGACAAATACATGATCAATTTGAACAACTTTATTTGTATTCTTAGATATTAATTTACATATTTGTAATAAGTTGACAATAATGGTAAATTAAACTATTTATGAGAAAAAAAAATATATTTTTTAAGTATATATTTTGACACAATTGCTATCAATAAAAACTGATACAAAAATAGAATTGTATAACTATAAAAGTAAGACTATATGTTTATATATAATAATGCCATATTATAAAAAAAAAACATTGACTTATATTATTGCTGTATTTTGACTATATTTTTAGACCTATATATTTGATATATTAATTTTAAGGAACGTTATTATTATTATTATAAGAAATTATATGGTTGAAAATAAAGAAATCAATTTATAATTTGTAATAAAAATAACAACAACTGCTAATAATCTTATTTGTACTTGTTAAATTATACTGCTTTTTTGTTTATTAGTCACGATAAATTAAAAAATATACCTACAAAACATAAAGTTATAAAAAAGATATAAAGAACAAAAATAAGAAAAATAAAAATAAACTTATAGATCTTTTATCATTTATCCTATATTCAATATATTGAATCGAGTAAAAATACGCGATAAAAATTATAAGCTATTAGAAAAAGAATCATATCTCTCTATTGTCTTATTAGAAACTGTTGAACAATGACATTGCTAAAATAAAAACTGTGCCGCAAGAACTACGTCAACTGTCACTATTTCATGTTAAAGTATTCAGCGTAGAAAAGTAGACGTAGGGCTACTGTCACTATTACTCAGCCAAAGACAGTTGACGTAGCCCTACGTCTAATTTCCTTCGCTGAATACCTTAACATGAAATAGTGACAGTTGACGTAGTTCTACGTTGTTGCTTGCGGCACAGTTGTTACTGTGCCCGTTTTTTTAGCTCATAAATTTTTCTTTATAAAAAATTTCTCAAATTATTAGCATATAATTCTATGAATTTTATGCTATTATTCTATGAATTTTATGTAGTTCCGACATTTCTAACAAAAAGAAGATAGTTAAATAAGATCTCCGAT
The DNA here is from genome assembly GCF_003070985.1 of Temnothorax curvispinosus. Classification (NCBI taxonomy): domain Eukaryota; kingdom Metazoa; phylum Arthropoda; class Insecta; order Hymenoptera; family Formicidae; genus Temnothorax; species Temnothorax curvispinosus. The sequence continues at coordinate 22,664 of NW_020213205.1, read as the reverse complement.
TTATTTAAATTTTAATATACTTAAGAAAATCGGTTAAATTGCAGGAGCATTTAACTCACATTGAGAGCTTTCAAAAACACTATAATAAAGTATATTTTCCTTTAATACTTTTCGAGAAATATTCCGCGCATTAGAGCATTCTGAACACATTGTCATATCAAGAAAATCGGTTATAAACAAAATAAATTGCAAGAACATTTAGCTTACATCGAGAACTTTCAAAATTCCTTTAATACTTTTCGAGAAATATTAGTGTTGCATGTTTTTGTTGCAAAAAAGTATAAATTTTGCAGAAATCGGTAACCCCTTCCCCGATTCTCGCCAAAGTAAATGCCAACATTCCTTTAATGATATTCTATATATTATAAGATTACATGTATAACTTCACTTTTTTTAGACATAAATCGGTATAACTCCTTTAACAATTGACACCAAATTCAATACCGGTACTTTAATGAAGTCTCCAATTTATTGAAATTTTAATATACTTAACCCTTCGTCCGCATAGGTGGGTCGTTTTCGTCCGGGCGAAAATCAAATGTAGTTGTAACTTTTGCAAACGCGTAGAAATGGCGCCACTGCGCATCCGTAAAAAAAGTTATGCTCCCCGAGAACCCGCCTACCGAGTTTCAAGGCGCCAGACCCCCTCCAGCCGTCACAGGAGACACGTAATTCTTGAAAAAACGAGGTTGGCGGCGAACACTTAAGCACTTCATTTCAAAATAATTGCATGCAATATTTTTTTAATGAAAGGTACGTTTTTCCCCTTCAATTTCTTTTTTTATTCATTTCGATATCTTTATTTGTCTTAAAGTTATGATTTTTTGAGTAAAAGATGATTTTACAAGTTGTAGTTGTAGTTGCTCCATTTCTTAAATAAAAAATATGTGAAAAAATTAAATTGCTTATAATTTTATGATTGACACTTCAAATTGAAGGTTTGAATTACCTCCATGAATTTTTTCAGATTTTTTGTAACACTTTAACACTTAAAAAAAAACGTCAAGACGAAAACGACCCACCTATGCGGCGTAAAGGTGCCAAAAAAACGTATGCGGACGAAGGGTTAAGAAATGAATTAGTAGTTTTTTCATTGTGAACCGATTTTCATGAAACCAGTACTAAAAATTTTCCAGAAAACAAAGCTAAATCTTAAAAAAAAATTAAGCCCATCCTCCAAAAATTAGAATTTTGGAGTCGGATCTCAGCGTTTTAGAACATTCTGAACACATTGTGATATCAAGAAAATCGGTATAAAAAAGAATACATGTATAACTTATACTCTATTTAGGCATAAATTTATTAACAAAACAAGTAGCTTCCTTCGCCAGTAAATAAATTCAAAACAGAAGTCGTTTTTGTTCGACCAGTTGGGGCTTTTGGAGACTTTAAAGATTATTACTCTACGATTATTAGTTTCAAAGATATAAATGTTCTAAGTGTGACATGTTTGTTAAGATAGAAATCGGTAACCCCTTTTTGAGACTCTAGAGACTTTAGAGAGAAAATGGGACTCTATAAGCATAAGCTATCGAATAGCACCTTATTTATTACTCTACGATTATAATTATTAGTTTTGGAGATATAACAAAAATCGGTAACCTCTTTTGGAGACTTTAGAAACTTTAGAGAGAAAATGGAACTGTATAAGCTATCGAATGACACCTTATTTATTACTCTACGATTATTAGTTTCAGATATAACAAAAATTAGAGCAATTATGGAGATTTGTTAAGATAGAAATCGGTAATCCCTTTTGGAGACTTTATAGACTTTAGAGAGAAAATGGGACTATATATAAGCTATCAAGTGACACCTTATTTGTTACTCTACAATTATTAGTTTCGATCGAAAATATAAACGTTCAAAGTGTGACATGTTTTCGTTGCCTAACAAAAATTAGAGCAATCATGGAGCTTTGTACTGTATCAAAAAGGTAAAAAATGGAAGGTTCGGACTTATTTTATCATAAATGGGACTTCTTAAGCTTTAAAATGAGATGTTAATCATTATTATACGATTAATAGTTTCGAAGATATAAACGTTCAAAATGTGATATGTTTTCGTTGCATCGTGCACCCGATATTACCCCCTACCCAACGCGGAGAAAGACGTAGTTCTACGTCAAAAGCCTTTAACCCAGTTTATTAAAAAAAGCGACATATTGTACAAGCTTCGCTATATTGATAAAAATACGTTTGCGAAGAAGTGCGGTTTTATTTCAAGGAAATAGTCAATGTGACATTATATCTTTCATATCTGCACACTTAGAGTGTTATCAATGTTATATAATTTATCATGGCGTATGTGTGAGAGTCAGTCATAAAATCTCACGCGTAGTGCGTGCATCTCTTCGCCAGATCTATCAAGTTAACCATTTCCAATTAGATAGAAGTTCTAACGACAATTAAGAAAGTTAGTACGATAATATAACTTGCGCTTCTTCTTCTCGTGTCATCAACATTAACGATCAAGTGTGGAAACCGTTTCATCGATCCAAAACGGAAACTGTCGAAAACCAAAACTTAATCATCAAAAACGTCTTTTTATTGTGCAACTAATCTGGAGATTTTTGTCGCAATGGAGTCATCTACCTTGCTTCTGATTATTCTGACAGCGAGTATTTGCTTATATTATTTTGTTCTAAGAAAGCTATCTTACTTCGAGCGACTGAAGATCCCGCATGTAAAACCAATTCCAATATTAGGCAACATGGCACTTTTTCTTTTTCAACGTACATCCCACATGGAGCTGCTACAAAGATTCTACAATCTCTTCTCGAACGCAAAATACTTCGGCCTCTACCATTTTATAATACCGACCTTCGTTATCCGTGATCCAGAACTGATTTCTACGATTACCATCAAACAGTTTGACAACTTTTGTAATCGCAATACCTTTGTGAACGAAAATCTTGATCCGATAGCCGGTAAAAATCTGTCTGACCTGAAAGGGGATTACTGGCGCGAGATGCGAAAGCTTCTTAGTCCTAGTTTCACATCCAGCAAGATGAAGATGATGTTCGAACTTATAAGTCAGTGCGCCGAGAACTTCGTCGATTTTGTGTCAACGCAATCCGGAAAAACCGGCAAAACGCACTGAGAGAAATCTAAATAGTTGTGGCAACTATTTTTTTGGCAACTCTGCAGTTTAACTACTTGTAACTAGTTTTCCAAAGTAATAGGAACTAAATAGTACTGAATACCATAAAAGTATAGTCACAGAAACAATATTTGTCAACTATTAGTTGAAAGTTAAATATCGCCTCAACTATAATTATTATAGTTATATAGACTCCATAAAACAAGATATGACAATAACATTTTTCAAGTTTAGACAACTCCTTGACTTATTGTTTAGACAAATATTTTTTTGTTGTGTAGCATACTTCCAGAAGCTGGTGCGGGCGGCAGCGCGGACTCGCGCGGCGAGAGAGTTCGGCTCGCGCCCGCTACGCGGTGCATCGCCAATATACTTTTGCGTGTTTAAAATTCAACATCGATTCCTATAACTAGGGTCGCTCAGCAGGGTTTTTTCAGCGATCCTTCTAAGGTTCGCCAGTCAGGGTGTGTTCACCCACATATATATTAATCAATTTTGGATTATAAATAGATTGCATCGACGCCGCTAGGCGTCGCATCGCCCGTACATTCTCTCGAGTTCAAAATTTCGCACCGACCTGTATATAAGGAGACCCCCTACGGGACCAAAACAGATATTTTCAGGCGCTAGTCGCCTAGGTATATTAATTATAAATCTTTTAGTTTAACAAATAAGAAATTATTCTTTATTAGACAACTCTAAAAATTATGTTGATATCACTACAATGAATAATTATTCATGTTACTACAACATACCTTTTGCATACACAATATATTTTTCGTTAATGCCACTACTTTCTTGTAGTTTAAATAATTTATTTATTGTTGTTATTACAACTATATTATACATAGTTGAGGCGCTATTTATCCACAAATTTCTAGTCGGTTTAACAAAAAAAATTCTAGTTGCTGGTACAAATTTTTTCTCTGAGTGCGTATAATATGAAAGACATACTGAGCAGATACGCCACCGACACAGTGGCCACGTGTGCCTTCGGCATCAGCGTGGATTCTTTTAAGCATCCGAACAACGAGTTCTTCTTGCTTGTCAAGAAAGCACTGGCTTTTGACAAGTGGATGGTCTTCAAGTTCTTCATGCATAGAAACTTCTCGCTACTTGCAAAACTCCTCAATCTCAAAATGTTTGGCCCAAAGATAAAGAAATTTTTCAAAAATATCGTTTTCAACACAGTAAAGGTCAGGGATGAGCAGGGAATTGTTCGTCCGGACATGATTCAGTTGATGATGGAGACTAGAAACAAAGATAGCGGACTTGAGTTCGACATTGACGAAATGACCGCTCAGGCATTCGTTTTCTTTCTCGCTGGATACGAAACTACATCAACAGCCATGTGTTTTATGACGCACGTACTCGCTGTCAATCCCGATATTCAGAGCAAGTTAAGAGAAGAAATTGATGATGTTTTCAGACAGACCAACGGTAAACCTACCTATGAGGCCATCAATCACATGAAGTACTTAGACGCCGTGGTAAACGAAGCTCTCAGATTATATCCGCCAGTATCTTTCTTCGACAGAAAATGTGTCAAGGAGACCGAATTGCCAGCAGCGACTTCAGATGGCGAACCGATTACGATAAAGCCTGGAGACAACATAGGGATCCCCATTTTCTCTCTGCATCGCGATCCAAAGTATTATCCGCAGCCAGAAAAATTCGATCCAGAAAGATTCCTTAAAGGTGATGTGGATAATTTGGTCTTTATCCCATTTGGTATCGGACCAAGAATGTGCATTGGTAATAGATTCGCATTAATGGAAGCAAAAGTTATGCTGGTCTATCTACTTCCACGTTGCGATCTCGAACCCGACGTTAAAACCAGAATTCCTATGGTGTTGGCAAAATCAGCTGTCATGATGCCGGACAATGGCTTCTGGTTGAAATTGCGAGCAAGAGAATCGAAAACTCCAGTTACACAATCGAGCGGACAGAGAGTTGAAGGACAGTGATAATGTATATGTACAATTCATCAATCATGGAATTATGTACAAAGTTGCTATTTTAAATTATAGCGGGAGACCAATCTTTTCCTCAATTATGCGTATCTGAGAATACAAATTTCAGAAATCCACAAATATCCAGATAATTGTGTCATGTTTTTCTTTTAAATAATCCATATGTAATACTTATAGGTATTGATTTTATGGTAGATTTGCAAATATATAAGCTTCAAATACTTAATTCGCAAAGTCATTATAAGCATTACATTTACTCAAAACAATATTCTGATTTTCAAAGACTTGTGTCAAGATATTTGAAAACTATTGGTAAAAAAATTTTTTATCGTAAGAAAACTTACTTAAAATAAATAAAATAAAATAAGTAAGTGCTTTCCTTGGCTGTAGAATGATTATTTTTATATGTGTACTTTGTATTATATGAATATTAATCTCAATTACTTCCCGCGAAAAATTAAAATTTATAATGTGGATGAAACTAAAAAATTAATGACAAAAAATTTTTTAATATAAAAACCGACCGCGAAAATATGAAGATGCGTAATTGTGCATGTTGTTCATGCGGTACGCATCTTGAAAATGTGTCAAATAAGATATACAAAATAAAATGACGTGAAATCCAAAAAAAGAAACTTCCCGCACAATTGGTATTATAATTAATGAATAATCGCGTTGTTATAATTAAATAATATATGCAAATCTTTATAAACTTTTATATCGATATAAATATATTTTGTCATATATATTTTTTATTTTCTACCAAAATTATGTTTGATGTATTCATATATATTACTGCAAAATTGAATATATAATTGTATTATATTGTATCAACTCTAAAATAATTTAAAAAATTTCAGCGTTACTCGACAGAATATTTAGAATCTCACGTCATATATTACTTGACTTTGGTATAAAAACAATTTCTCAATTAAAAATAGATGGATAGGTTACAAAAAATTAGGGTAAAATCGGTGCTTTGTTAAAATAAATTTTAGTAATTAATAACTAATATAACTATTATATCGCGTTTTCTATAAAATAAATTGAATAATAAAACCAAAATATTTCTTATCCTTTTTACATACATATGTCTATATATTGCTTCCTTGGATCGATTTTTATAATATTTAATTTTGGCTAAGTATATGGAAAGGAATAGATAAGGGTATAGATAACACATATTCTAACTAATCCATAATTTTTCCCTATCTACAGAAATTTTTATTTATTTATTTTATTTTTATACAATCTCTTACACTTTTCTCTTTTGTTTAAAAAAAAATAATACAAAAACAATTTTATAAAAGATCTAAATATAAACTTTACATTTTCAAAATCATTACTTTAATTGGGATAGTATTACTTTACTTCTTATTTCTTTGTGTTTTTCAAAAATTTATTACTCTAATTGTAAGTAGAATTGATCTACGTAAAAAAATTTCGAAAATTTAACTTACTGTGTAATTTACTAACTTAAATTCGCGAAATAAAATTCTGATTCGATATAATATTTTATTTAGGACTTAAAATTTTATTAAAAAATTATTTATATAAAACGCGAAGGTTTGTCAACATAATTCAACGATAATGAGCTCTTTGCGAGCTCTATGTGTGCGAAGTGTGCGAGTATTTCCTCAAGCACAATCGCACAATACATCAATAAACAAGTGACCAAGATTAAATATTTGCCATAATTATATAGTTTTAGCCCATCCATTTTAAAGCAACGTATCTACGAGATATAATAAATTTATACTATATAATTTATTGTCATAATTGGACATGCACTGAGATATATTTGCTCTATATTTGATTATAATCGTAGATTCGTTACCTCAGTAAAAAAAAAATTTTTTTGACTCACCAATTAACCCGATGCGCAACAGGCGGAGTTATTCACGTATAGTTGCGATGATACTGTGTAACATACAAACATAAAATTCAAATTAAAGAAGCGTTTAAATAAATAATCAATATTTCAAAAGATAATTCTTATCGCGCCTGCTCTAATTCGTCTTTCAATAAAATACTTAGCAATACGTACAATTATCTATTTACCGAAAAAAATCTTTTACAACAATAAAATTTTAGATAATTTCTCTTTTTCTAATTATTTTTAACTTATCGAAATAAAACCATCTAAATAAATGGAAAAGAATTATTATGCAGATAATATTCACCTCAAGGTTGCTCCGCCGGGGTCCGATGTCTCTCCCAGACCTCCTCCTCCTCTCAGGACGTCAAGCTTCCTCCTCTCACCGCACACGACACTCGCGAGAAGCACTCGCGGATAATAAAGTACAATCGCGCGCGGACTAAATTTCAGTAAAAGTCTTTCTCGCGCGATACTGTACGCCACTCCCGTTCAAAAAAGTCCTTTAATCCGATTACTTGAATGGCACTCCCGAAGCAAATGCGACGAACCGGCTGCGGTTCGTTCATTCAATTAAATCGGCGGACGAGGGTACGTTATATAGCTTCCCCGTCTTTGGATTTTTATCCAAGTAGAACAAGAGTTTTGTTTGGGTAAAATCCTCCTACTGGGTACTGGGCCTTCCCACCTCGCCAAGGTCGTACCCATGGGAAGTACTTTACTCTGCAGTAATATATATAAAAGCAGGTAACATAGATTTTTCGTGCAAATTTGAAGAAGTCGCGACGGCGCGCGGCGATTGCCCCGATTCGTTCCGCGTTTCATCACTGCGCTGCAGTCGCGTTAATGGCGATGAAATGTTCAAAGATCTTGACGCGAGATATTACGCAAATCAAGTGGACGGTTAGTAAAGACACAGTTGATTAAACAAAACCACAATTAAGATTAAATATCGTACGCACATTACGGTATCGAGCACGTAAAACTCGCGAATGTACTATAATTAACGCATGCTTTGCACAACGAGGAGTCGCGGCACGAAATACACGAAAATAAGAAATATTCATGAATAACGAGCGTTGTATGTTGTATCACAGCGTGCTATTACTTATAGCGAATTTGGGCGCTTGCACTAGTGCATCTCCTCCAAATCGGAGGGTAGGACAAAAACAACGAAGCAGACGCTTAAGCGACAAGCAGACGAAGAGCTTACTGATAAAGTTGGCTCTGATAAACTCCCCCGCATCGAGACAGATACACAAGGTAAATTCAATTCTATTAACCGCTTCCAATGCCTAGCTGAATCGGGTAGTGTACTTGAGAGAGATGAGGAGGATATTGTTGTTCAGCCAAAGAATAGTAAAAAGCATGTGAGTAAAGATAATAATTCAATTAATTGCGACGCGGCATCGACAGCAAAAGTGGATATAGTCATAAGTCGAACAGAAAACCACCTCCAATATATTTTGCATCCAAAATAAGCAACTACGCGGAGTTTTCAAATCAACTCAAACAAAGCATAAGAGAGAATTTTTATAAATAATTTCATGAAAAGGGCTAGCAAACAAAGCTCGTTCTTAGTGCTTTATAATTATATCTTAAGCCCATGCAGTGTCCACGATGCAAGAACTGTGTCCAAGTTTCGGTTTAAGCCAATGAAACTGCTACTTTTCTGTAAGAGCTGCAAGTTGATTGGATTAAATCGAAACTTGGACACAGTTCTTGCATCGTGGACACCGGGCTTTACAATCGACGAATAATATTTCAACAACTGCGAGCCGATAAATGTCAGACTGAACCCAGCTATCGTTGGAACATTAAAACCCTTTCCTCCCCGGAATTAATTCGAACAATTTAATTCTCTAAAAACCGTAAAGAAATTATTGCGAAAAATATTACCTCAGCCAGGATTCGAACCTGGAACTGCCTCCATTCCGTGTAGGGCGTCGTACCAATTCGACTACCGAGGCATGTGATAATATTTATCGCAATAACAGGTTAATAAATGTAAGACGCTATATGTCGCCCGCGTAAATTGTATAAATAATTAGTTTGTCATGTTCGCATATTATAAATAAATATTTTTCGCAATAATTTCTTTACGGTTTTTAGAGAATTAAATCGTTCGATTTAATTCCGGGGAGAGAAGGGTTTTAATGTTCCAACGATAGCTGGGTTCAGTCCGACATTTATCGGTTCGCAGTTGTTGAAATATTATTCGTCGATTATAAGATATAATTATAAAGCACTAAGAACAAGCAGCTTTGTTCGCTAGCTTTTTTCATGAAATTATTTATAATATGAAAATTTTTATCTCAAGTTTCTTGGAAATCAAATTAAGATTCAGTTCTTTAATCTTGAAGATTACATCGGCTTCAAAAAATTTGCAATAAACCAACAGTACGCTTTTCACACTTACTCTTTACCTGAGGATAAGTCATTAACAGTCACATTGAAAGGTCTGCCGAACATTCCGAACTTAACAGTCTCTAATGAACTGGAGAAGCTTGGAATTAAGATTAACTCATGTACTCAAATTAATGATGAAAATAGCATATATGCTACTTACAAGATAAGCTTGAGCGCTAAGTTTTCTCTCATGCAATTAAAAAAGATTCGTTATTTATTTCACTCAAAAATCTATTGGGACAAATTTATAAATCGTAAAACTGTTCTACAATGCTATCGATGCCAAGCGTTTGGACACACGTCAACTAATTGCTACAAAAAACCCAGATGTGTCAAATGTGCGGAAAACCACCTTACGTACGTCCGATTGTATAAAAGATTTAAACACTCCGGCAAAATGTTGCAACTGCTCAGGGGAGCATCCCACGAGTTTCACGAAATGCCCGTTATACTTAAAATTCTTAGAAAAACGGACGATTGCTGCTCGCCCCTCGGGTCTAGCTTACGACTTGCTTGAGATTAATAAAAAATTGCCGGCTAAAACTAACGAAATTTCTACTGCACGAAACAAATCCTCAAACTTAAATCCTAACGGTTATGATTTTCCTTCGGATAGCTCGGCTACTCCAACGAATAAACGTGTCTACTATTCTCCTCCAAAAACATACGCAGAAGCCTTGAAAAATTCCAGCGAACAAAATAACAATCTAAGTGACTTTGCGCTCTCTGGCGACCTAACAGATTTCAACAGTCTGATATTCGAAATCAAAAAGCTGAGTCAGCTAGTAAATATTAAGTCAATGTTTAACGCTGTTCGAGAGCTTAATAGAAAATTAGAAAATTGTACGGACGGACTTAGTAGATTACAAGCGTTCGTTGACGCAGCTGAACTTATTAAATAAAAATATCTCCCTCCATCTCTCCACTGAGGATTTGCTTGTAGAATGCCACCAGCATAAATAAGAAAGATCTAGACTTGAATCACTTTATGTGCACAAACAATATTGATATTGCTTTAATTACCGAAACGTGGTTGCACCCTAACACCAAATTGAACTTTTCTGGCTTTGATATCATACGTTCTAATGCACCACGAGTCAAGGCAGGAGGCCTTGCAATTATCATAAGCAAGACCTTGCGTTATCATACCCTTCCTATATCCCGGATATCGATGGATGAGATTTTGTTGATAAAACTGTTATCGGGCTTGAATTTAATTCTCGGAGTTACCTACATATCTCCTAAAACTAGATTTTATTTTGACAAATATGACGTAATTTTTAAAAAGTTATCGTATGATAAAATCTTAATCGGCGGTGACTTTAATGCCAAACATCCGCAGCTGGAATAACTTTGGTAATGATAATAGAGGCATCAAGCTGCTCCATTACTCAAATAAGAATAATTTAAGTTTCTTGCACAGTTCAACATATTCGCATAAAATGCCTCGTAAACGCCCTTCCAACATTGACATATTTTTGACAAAGAATCTGAACCATAACTATACATGTCTAACGGCAAATGAGCTATCCTCTAATAATTTTCCTGTATTATTAAACATAGAAAAATTGCAGATCAACAAAAAAACATGCCAGTCGCACAAGGTTAAGGGTCGATTCAAACACAGCCGCGGCTATATATATATATATATATATATATATATATATATGTGTGTGTACATATTTCCATTTTTTTCTATCTAAATTACTATCATCTATTCTATCAATCAAACAATTCTATCAATATTAATTGAATTTGTATTTGCAAATATTTATTGAAATAATGAATAATCGTAGAAGTTGATTATCCATCCAGTCGCATCCCCGCAATTAATGGTGCATGATATTCTTGTCAACAGATTATCCGCACGGTAATATTCGCACATTTCATGAAGTTATTATTAATCCTAAATTAGCACACACAACGATTAAATAAATGACAGGTAAATATGACGGGCAATTTATTGAACAATTTAGAAAAATTAGCTAATATATTAGAAGATGCCCTATTACAAGTTGATTATTTTATAGGTCAATGAACAATATGAATTCTCAAATAGGAAAACGAACGAATAAAACTGATAACACATCAGTCGAAATTGCCAGTACGTTAGCAGGAATGTTAAAGCTATAAAGATCATCCAACGTTGGTTAAAATTATTTTTAAAAATCGTTAGCGTTGTTTTTTATAAATATATTTCACTTAACTGAAAATTCCATTCAACCAAATCGTATCATTTTACGCCAGCGGCGTCTATTTATTAATTATCAATCATCTCAATTGTTAATAATACTATTCGCAATTGTTATTAAAAGCACTCGAGATCACCAGTACTATTTGGCAACGATTGAAGCAACCAGTACCATATTCGAGATCACTGCTCGAAGCCGATTGTAACGGTGGAGATCGATGATGATCCGGACCATTCGTCCGAAACCATCAGAACCGAACGACGTAGAAGAGATCGGAAGCTTTGATCGTGCCATCGCGATAATTCGTTATGGGATGCGGCTACTAGGCTTCTGGCCACAGGATACGTGGTTTCTCTGCAATTTACAGTGCGGCTCGATCTTCATACTGATCGTCTTCACCACGTTCCCTGCGATTGTACGAACATACACCGTGCTTTACACGGTGACGGATTGGAACTCGGTGATGCACGAGATCCTCAATACAGTCCCAATAATTCCGCTCTTGGCGAAATTCGTTTTCATGAATGTGATGGCCAGGAACTTCCGGTTCATTCTCTACACGATAACCGCCGACTGGGCGAACTATCGCTACCTGGCGAAGCAGAGCAGACAAATCATGATCTATATTACGCTAAAAGAGGCAGGCGGTTCAGCATACTTAGCACTGTGCTTCTGATACTGACGATAATAGGTAAGAAATTGGACAATCAAGTAACACGTACCTACTATAAACGTAAAAACCATCTAAACTATAAAATTCAGTTTAGACGATTTATTATATTGTATTTTATGTATTCTGATTTGTCAAACGTTTCTCGTACTATCCAGCTACAAGTTCGAAGTAAATGCAATCTTCGCTAAACTGATTACCAAATCCATTTCTTTATTACGTGATAAACTTAATTAAACATGAACGTGCTTTTTAGGATTCATGTTAACACCGGTCGTGAATATGTGGCGCAATAATAACGATGTCTGGAACGCAATGATTAGAACCCTGCCTCAGGAAGGGATCTATCCCTTCCGCGCCCGTGTACGAGATACTCTACGTCGTGCAGTCGTTTACAATGTTCTTTAGCGCCACAGCATTTGCCACCATGGACTACTTCCTGTACATCATCGTGTTCCACGCGTGTGGACAGTTCGACGTACTCGCCGCAACCCTTAAGCAATATGATGGCTCCATCAGGCACCGTTACACGAAGAACGAGCATAACTGTGCTTGCCTCTCGTGCATCGTCAAGCTACACGTGCATATTCTAAGATAAATCGAAACAAATTAGAGATTATCACGGAATTATTCTGATTACAAGACTTCAAACTGAGTGTCTTTCGTACTTTTATAAGTAGATTCTACTTCTTTAGAAAGAATAAATGCACATTTTTCGGGAGATTTTTTCTCCGGGCGAATACCACACGCATTGTGAAATATGACTGCAGAATTAAAGATTAAATCTGTAGTTCTAATTTTAATTCCGTTCAATTTTAATTTTGTTCAAATAAAAAGAAATTTTCAAAAATGTTGGAATGTTTCCGAGAATGTGACTTGAAATTTTTGATCGTTTATGTACGTAGTCCTAGAATTAAAGAAAGTGCCTTCTTCTACATTTTATTCAAAAGATCTCGCACGATTCTTATGAAAAAAACGTCTTTGGTCAATTTGCTTGAATTTGTGTGATATGTTGTAGTGACCGAAGACGTTTTTCTCATAAGAATCATGCGGATTTCTTTGACAACGACAGTAATTAATTATTAATTTCAGCTATGTGGGTATTATAGAAAAGTCCTTTCGTGACTTTCTTCTCTTACAGTTATTGTCATATTGGGTGATGCAAATTTTATATGGACGCGAACTTATTTTGGTAATGGACATTTTCTACCGGTTCTTTTTCTAATTAAACAAGTATAATATTCAAAATATGATAGGTGTTATTACGAATGTATATAATATGTATCTATTATTAAATGATATGAAAAGAATGAACATCAATAAAACATTTTTTGTTTCAGCACGTTCAACACAGTAATGTTAACGATATTATTACGACCATCTTATACATGTTCACGATGATGTATTACACATTTTTATATATTGCTATCTTAGCGAGTGCATTATTAAAAAGGTAACTCACAAAGAAATATAAGAATTCTATATTTTTTTATTTAATAATAAAACGTGATTTTATGTGGCGGCCGACAAAGAGCGAAAACATTGGAACGATAGCGCATAATCTGGAGTGGCAACGTTTCCCACGGGATTCTAATCTGCCTATTATAGTAGCACGCGCAAGGCGATACCTTGCAAACTTACCGCAGAAAGGTTCTTTACCTTGTCTTTTCCTTTCTACACTACGGTAAGTACTCATCGTCATCTCGTGACATCTTCCGAATAAATTCTTCAAATCACCCGGATACTAATCCATGTTTTTCGGTTGTTTTCAGATCCTGACGACGACGATCTCATACATATCCGTGCTCGCGGCATTAAATAAAACGAATTTTCATAAACAGAGATGATTTACGAAGTATATTTCAGTTAGTTTTATGTTCGCGACAGTAGCAATATACGACAGTCGTAGTCCTCGATCTGACAAATCAGGATACGCCAAAGCTTGTGCATTACTTTTACGTCCACGTATAGCGGGGAACACAGACTTTTGCATAACGCATAATACGTAAACATAAGAAAACTAATTCGTCTATTTCCTTATGCACATGTGTATGGACCAATCAATTTTCTTATGCTTACGCAATATGCATTGTGCAGAAGTGTGTGCTCCCCGCTTACAAATGCGAATCACAAACACAAGACTGACAGATAACAGTAAGGCAACTACTCGAGATTGACGAGGGTGCCTAAATGCATAATATCTGTGCAGTGTTTAAAATAATTATTATAATCACTAAATAGATCTTTTTGGTAAAATATATTTGTGTATTTATTGTACTTTTGGTAATTCTACAGAATAGGGCCTTTTCCGAGTATTTATTTCTTGCGGTTTTCTTGGTAAAAACCTTTGTTGTAACTCCGACAGTGATAATCAATCGGGGGAGCCCGAAAAATATGCACCCTACCTATTTTTTTTAACCTATTTTTACTTTATTTTTGATAAATGTCTAGATTAAGGGCGACCTCACCGATTTCAATGACTTTGATATATGTTGTCAAGATCATGACCCCGAGTGACCTTCAGAAGGTTTTATCCGTCGTTCGTTATTCGTTAAAAAGTTATTAACGTATGTAGAATTACCATACTATTATTTAAAAAAAATTGTAAATCTTAAATTTTAATAATTTCAACATTTGTATTTTAATATCAAAAATTTACTAACGATGTTATTGTAAGTTTTTCTAGTATTTTGCTGAACAATTATTTCAAACAAAGAAATGACACCATTGCCCAAAATATTCAAATTATGAAAAAGAAAAGAAAGATAAAACAGTTCGAAAATAACAAAACTATAAATAAATGTGAATATTTCGTTTTTATTAAACATTAACGTTTAAACCTAATTTATCAGATAATTTTTACAAAGTAAATTTGTAAGTAAACATAAAAAGTAAATTGATTTGTCCTAAACTATCAAACAAAAACTATTTCAATTATTTGCAAAATGTATAAACGGACACGTGCGGATATCTTTCCTTCCATTGATTAACAAATTGATGAACCAATTGATTTATATTACAGAAAATGAAAGAAATCTCCTGCAGTTTAGGACATTGTTTCAAAATAACGGAACAATTATCAGGTATATCAAGTTCCACGTTAAAAAGTTGTAACTTTTTTAAGTTTTTGCACTGCGCTAGTAATTCCAACTGGTGATCAGTGAGGACACCACCGAACAAAAGAACTTCTTGCAAGTTTTGATAAGAGGAAAGTAATCTAAATAAGCTCTCATTATCAGCTGGGTATCCGTATCTGTAACAAAAATGATGTAATTAGTACAGTACTTTAATTAATTGCAAAGAAAAAATTCATGTAACTTTTTCAAGATGCTCGCAAAAGAAGCAAACAAATTTCAATAAAGAATACAATAATGTGTGTTTTAAAAGAAAATATAGCACACACTTACAGATCAAATTCCACTTTTTGTAAATTCTTACAGTTAGCGAGAGCATTAATACCCTCAGATGTAAGACGACGTGCGTCTTTAAAGCTTGCCGATAACTGACGAATTCGTTGATTATTTTGCAGTATTTTGCAAAGACGTTCGGTTGTTATACCAGTATAATAAAGGTTTAAGTGTTCCAAATTATTTAGCCCCTCGAGATACGAAAATCCTTCGTCATCTATGCCAGAATCACTTAGAACCAATTCTAAGAAAAATTTGTATTACAAATTGTTATACAATTTACCAATAATCTTGACAATTATATACATATACTATAAGCATATACCTTTCAAATTTTTGCATGTCTCTGAAGTTTTAAGTAGGACAGGATTTAAACATTCTCCATCGTTGCAGTCACTTAATCTTAAATGCGTTAAACGCCTGCCGCAATTATCAAGAAAGTTTACGAAATCATTAACATCAAAATTGCATCCTGTAAGATCTAATTGTTGCAAATATTTACATCTAAGTGTAAAATAACAAAATATATCACACATATATTTGTCAGAGCTAATATAACGCATATTCAAACGTGTATAGAGTAGAGGATCCCGTGTTAAAATATCAAAGCGCCAATTATTTACTTCATTCATGCGGCATAATGTTACCACATTTAAGTATTTAAATATTTTTAGTAGTATTTCATTCTGTAAAGAAAAAATATAATTAATATAATACAAAATAAATACTTTAATACTCAAAGTACGAAATGTTATTATTGTAATAAATATTGTGATGAGAAATAGACTTCTTAGAATACTTTACAGGAAGCGCAGATAAACTGCAAAGTGATAGCTCCTTGGATTCATCCAATGAGAGTTTCACTCTCTTGGCACAATTCGAATTACTTTTCAAGAAAATACGACGTGGATATCTCTGATCAAGAGGTTGCTCATAACCAGGGATTACTTCTGAGATACTCTTTTGTGCTTCAAATTATTCTTATAAGAAGTCCTTCTTATGTCGCTGCAAATATTATCGGAACAAATTAAGGGAATCCTGGACAGGGGACAATTACTGACAAAAATCATGAAAATATACACGCAGGTTAGTAAGGCGAGATGGCATAGGTATCGAACAAGGACAGATGTCATTTCGTTAGACAAAGACAGATACAGGAAAAACAAAATTAAAAATGTTGACATTATCGACATCGAGAAAGTTCGGCCGTCACTCCGAAGCATGATCCCCATCCAGCATTCCCTTAATTTTTAAAATAATTTTTATTATTAACAGAAAAAATGGATTAAAATATTATTTAATGTCAATGATAATAATACCTTTTATTAACACAATATTCAGGAAAATTTTGTTGCAGATGAACTATATCCAAGTGTGCACTTTTTGAATCTGCTGTTAAATTATGAACATCGTCGTGGTGTGAAGAGTAGATGTTGTTAATTCTTTTCAACAGATTACTTAAACTCTCGTTAGGATTTCTAGGAAGAATAAAATCTGATGTACCGATAAGCATCACAGCATCCAGTTTTGTATAAGTTTTATCTGAACTGCCCTTAAACACTAGTCTGAGCATTTTGGTTTTGAAGTTAACATTGCGCGGATGCGACAACGGTGGAGAAAATAATCTTGATTTTGGAGGTACAATCTGAGACGATTCATCCCACAACTGAATCCAGTGATTATTGGAATTTTGAGCCAAAATTTGAATTACGCTTCCAGGATTAAATATTTCGTAAATACAGACTCTGATTGGATATACAGCTTCATGAAACTCGATATCTTTAAATAGAAAATATTATTATATTTACTCTCTTCTCAGCAAAAGTGTATCTTATTTCTTAACAATATCTTATTTATCGATTTAAATATATTACATACCAATATATCTTTTTGTCGCATCATAATCGTATGATATGGGTCTCCTGACAGCTTCGTTTTGCCACGGAGATATTGAAACACCATTCTTTATCCCCTATATTAGAAAATCAAAATTGTCAAATAGTAGAAAATCTTGTAACATAATATATAGCGATTGACTCAACTTCTGAATAGCCTCTACCTCCGAATTTGATGAAACTTGCAGCAATTGTTGACTATTAGAGGACACGTTCATACCATAAACAATTTTGTACGGAAACAAATAGGAACGGAGAAATTGGCGTCGAAAATTCAAAATTTTTATTCTAATTTATAGACAATTTTAGTGGTTAAATTTTGATGAAATTTAAGTGGTGTAGGTTAATAGGTCCTACCTTACACCAATTTCTCTGTAAGCACATGCGCATGCAAGAAGTATGCAAATTTGAAACATCATCAGAGGGCCTAAATAAGCGGCTCGCGGCCGCGACTGTGATTGCGATTACGTCTCTTGACCAATGAGAAATGTCCGATTTTCGAGCAGCTAATCTGATACGGGCTTTACGTGCTAAACTTGGTCTAGGTTTTGGTTTCTCTTTGCCGCTCAATTTACCATTTGTATTTTTTTAATTTCTCCGTTCCTATTTGTTTCCGTCCACAAAATCCTTTATAGTGTGGGTGTGTCTTTTAATGCTATACAATTGCTGCAAGTTTCATTAAATTTGGAGATAGGGGCTATTCGGAAGTCTTACCGAGATTGGTAAATAAAGTTGTCCGTAATTTTGAAATTTGGGTGGCCCAATTATATCAGGGGCAGTATGGAATATGCTAAGACTTCCATGCTCCACGGCAACAAATATTTTCTTCACAAATTGATAGATGAAGTCAACACTATCCTCTTTTCCTACGGGTACTCTGCCGACATAGGGATATCGACTACAACTCTCGCAATATGAAGATTTATTGTGGGTTGTCATATTATTTTGTCTAAAAGAAGACAAAAAATATAAAAAATAATAATCCTTTCTTTTTTATCATATGCTAAAATGCATTATAATATCATACATATTTATAATTTTAGCGTTAAGATTATATGTATAATCTAACAATAAGTTTATCTTGCTTTCATTCGCATTGCTAAGTACATCATTACATAGTCTGCATGTGTGTGTTGAATATCATTATTAAATAATTAATTATTTTAAAGAAAATAACAGTTATTTTTTAATTTTGTTAATGTAGAAAAATGTTCTTTTATAAATCTGAACTATCGAGAGCTCTGTGTTCTACTACCACGTGGCACACACGTGCACGAGCACAAAAGAAAGAACAAAATAATTACACAATTTAGATCACTCACATTCGCCAGACTTATACGCTTAGTTTCTAAATGACTATAAAGTTTCATTCTACACTAGTCGTAAGAGTAGATGCGTAAGCAGTAAGTTACTGACTAATAAGATTTGTACAATTCAAGAATAATCGATTGTATTTGGTCAACTTTTACTGCTTGCTAGTAATGCTCTTACCGCATATGTACATACTCTTACATCAGTTATTGTACAAATAACAATGGGTTTAAGATTTTCCGAAATGTATTTTTTATTTTACTCAATGTATCTTTTATCTCATTTTCCGATACACGTTATAACATGTTCCACCACGTGGTACTGTGTTTCACACGGTAGAAGAACATACGGCATACACACGTTCACGTGCACCAAAAAAAATTGCAAAATTTGAATTTGCTACACTTAAGCTTACGCATTTAGATGACTAAAACTTTTCAAAATGTATTTTTTTTTATATAAGGTATCTTTTATCTCATTGTTTGATATAGTGATCTAACGATAAATTGCACAAAAGATCATATACACATGCAGTGAATAAAAAAAATTAATTATATCTACCGAAAATAATTCGGAACTGAATCAAAAAATTAATCAGTAAAACTAATTTCTATCGATTTTCATACTACTTACTGTTTATCAACAAAGCCAGTTTTGATTTTTTCCGTATAGAATGAAAAAAATCATGAACGAAAATAAATGTTGGAACACGTGGTGAGCACATACTATTGCATACTATTTCTGTGTGAATTCTGTGTAGGTCGACACAGTACTGTTATTTTGTGGACGTTGGGACCCCCCCCCCCCCCATCTGGCACGGCGCGCGCACACAGCAGCAAACAGCCGTGTACTCTAGAGTCCCTATATAAAGCCCCTTGTACCACAGATTAATAGACAGATAGCCAAATATTTTTTTTTTTTTTTTTTTTTTTATTGAAATATAAGAAATATGACCATGGGAGAAACCCATATGGTCTGTTTACATGGGTTGAATCACAAATTATGTGTTGGATACTTATATTAAGGTCGTATCACACGCACACCTCAATAGAGGTGCTTCAGTCCTAATATATATTCATGTAAAGCTACAGGTCTATTCAAAAAGCTATCTCGAGAGGGAGTGTCGTTATGACACCCACGCAGCCGCGCGAGCCAAAGATCCGGGTTGAGACGAGACCAGCATTTCTCACTGGTTTCAGCGCCATACCGTGTAGCGGCCAATGCAGTAACTACGTTCTTGATAAAACAGGTCATTTTCGGACGAAGTCGCTGTAACTCTTATAACTACAGTTTCGTTATCATTGTTATATTATCGCTGTGCAGATATAATATATATATGATAAAAAAACTGCGCAACGACAATATAATGATAACAAATTGTTGTTAATAGTTGTAGAATCAGAGCACTGATCCCTAAGCCGAGAACTCCGCGTGACGTGTTAGACAATTAATTAAGTTATATTTTGCAATCAAAATTAAGTATGTTAATTAATTGTTAGGACTTTCAGCCCTTAAAAGAAATTTGTTATGTCAATTGTAGTTAAAAAGATATTGATGATTAACATAGAGTCTATTGCATCAAAGTTGCGACTTACGCATAGACGATTAATTAAGAAACTATGAAATTTTTTGTTATTCAAATTTAAGAGTTTTTTAGGTTGCTAAATATTAATCTGATGTTAAATTCAGTTGATAAATTAAAAATGTCGGAGCCATATAGCGGCCGGATGTCAAAAGTAAAAATTGTATCATTTTTATTTTTAATATTCGCTATTTTTAATTAACTTTGCCATCCGATTAATATTGCGATTAATATTTAAAAAAAACCCTTAACTTCAAATACATAATTAAAAAATAATTCATAAATTCTGAATGGTATATGTATTATAGTTGCAACTTCTTGACGCAATAGGATTCTGTGTTAATCTCGGCGTTAATAATCATGCATCAATTATATATTTTTAATCATAAATGACATGAGAAATTTCTTTTAAAAACAAATAAAGGATAAATATTTTAATTCGCGATGCTTCTTTAATAAACTTATTCAATTAATTATATTTATTATTTATACCGTCGTGTAGGAAAGTTTCATGTTTGTATATTAATTAAAATTTCAAAAATAAACTTTTATATAATTTTCCTGAATATTTTCATCAAATTAAACTGCCAAATACGGTCAGGCTGAATTTTGTTCACCTATATAGTAACAATTTTTCGTGTGAATTTTAAAAGTATATTCTTTCGCTTCGTCAATTACACGCGCCGTACTTTCAATGTTGAAACGCAGTCTGAAACTGAAATGTACAATCACATAATTAAATTGATATAATCAATTTAACAATACCGATACTATACCCATCTCCACACACACTGCAAAGAATGTTACGGAAATATTTTTAATTTATAGTTTATAAAATTATTGACTATAATTTTTATTTTTCTTTAAATTTTAATTAATATCTAATATTTTAAATTTCAGTTTATAAAATTAATTTTTATTTTATTATTAATTTCTTAAATTTTAATTTATTAATTTAATCAAGAAATATATTTTTCACATATCGACTGACATCTTTCGGGAGGTCGTATCTTATACACAATTCGAGATCGATTTTACACAATTTTCGATTTTTCTGCTTAAGGACGTTCTCCGGCTCCAGTCGTGCTCAACTTGTATTCGTGCTTAAAAAGATGATATGTATACAAAATATTATATAATAACATCTATAAAAAGTAAGAAGTTAACTTCACGCGTAAGAACTCATGCGGCGTTGCCAAGTAACTGACGCCTCTAGCTTCTCTTCTATCATTCTGAACCGAGCGAAAAATTCATCAAATCGCGTGCAATTATTTATTCTATTTGTATAGAGCATCATATACTAATTTTTCAAAAACATTTAGAGAAAACTTTTTTCACAATTTATTATAATGTCTCTTATTTTACAATAGTTCGGAATAGGAATTACATGTTAAAAGTTGAAATTTTGAAACTCAGTATCTCAATGTTTATTAAATAATACCGCAAGAGGTATTGAAATTTGTACTATCGCATAAAGCACATCTAAATTAACGTATATTCACAGTTTTAAAAAAATCTAGAGAAAATCAATTTTCCGGAGAACGACTTAAACACTCGGTCAGGCAACCCCGAAGCTAAGTGTCTACATCTTATCTTGAAATAGATTAACAAAAATAAATTATAGTTGTCGAAATTTTCTCGTATTTTCTCGTATTTTTAGATACGACAAATTTGCATTTCAAAATTATAATCAAATAAACAAGATACGACATATTTATTTTTAAATGGACAATAATAAATGTTATTTAAAAATAAATATGTCGTATCTTGTTCATTTGATTACAATTTTGAAGTGCGTCGTATCTATAAAAATTGCGTTTTTGCGTTTGTTTCCCACGAATAATATCAAATTAAACAATAAAGATGTATTTTAATTCCAAATCACTATACTTTTGAACAGTAAAGCGATGATCGAACTATCTTGTTTGTTGCTTATCAACGAAACAAAAATTTACGAATCCTGTCAAGTGACAGTTTTTGAGATACGATCTCCCGAAAGATATCAGTCGATATACGATAGAAACAATAAAAAATATGAACAGGAAACTAGATTTTGTCATCGTTGAAATGGAATTCGAACTTGTGAAGATCTATAAACGATAAAACATTTATGTTATTGAGTTATTGATTATTTTTACTGCCCAATCTATTGTAAGTATATGCAAAAGTTAAGTAAAAAAGCAAAAAAATTTTGTAATGCGTTAAACATATTTTAATGTACGTTGCTTTTTAGTATTATATTAAGTG
>NW_020213204.1:0-4451 GCF_003070985.1 Temnothorax curvispinosus | reverse complement strand
CAGATGGGTAATGCTAGGGGTGTCGAAGCTTCCAGGAACAATAAATAGTCGAAGATGTTCACCACTAAAGGTACACCAGTCAGACACCACTAAAGACGGTTTTACTAATTTAATTAGGCGCATACACGGCACTTCCATTTCGACATTACGAAGCTTTATCCACCGAATATGTTCGTTCGTACGTGATAATTCGTAGGGACACGTTGCGTGCTTAACGCGCAAGGAAAAGCGTTAATTAAGATCCTTCTCTACTTTGAGAATTGACCATTCGGTCAATACTCCTTTGTCATTACTTTTATCTTGCTAATTATCGCGCGATTTCAATCGATTTTCAAATCTGAACTCATTTTTGTTTATCTTCATTCTCCTAGCACCAATAGTTTTCGAACTTACAAAATTATATCAGAATCGCCTAAAGAATTGTGAGATCTTATGTAATCGCATCGTTAGGAAACGGTATTATTTCTTATCCTAATTAAACACTTTTCGAATCACGCATATTATAAAAAATAAGATATTACCAGAAATGCTATCTTAAATACTTTGGAGTGACTTATTTGAAGAAATTGTCCAGTTTTTTTCTGATATGTAAATCGGTGAGCGTGGGGCCTTTCTAAACACGGGATCTGTCTTGGGCTGTCAATCCTTCTGGACTGTGTCGTCCACGAACTTATAATTAATAACTCTCACCTGGAACTTCTCACATAGTTTGTACAGTATACCAGTTACTTCATTTAAGAGCTCGCGGATTCGTCGACTTGCACTCTCAGCTCTCTCCTTGCGAGATCGCTGTTCATCGATTTGCGAGTTGAGTTTTGCCGTTACTTCTGCGTTTCTGAAATATTTAGAATGTGATGGGATCAAACCTATAATTTAAGTAATCAGTTTTACAGTCGTTATAACATATAGAACCTATTTAAAAGCGGATTTTTTCATGCAAATGTGAAATTCTGAGGAAAAGTGAGCTTTTCAATTTATATTTTGTAAATTAAAGTATGTCTTATAAATTATGGATTCAAATCACACCATTTTAATGATTTCTCTTTATGTTAATAGATTAAATTAAATTAATAGATCTATTTAACAGATGTTTAACAAACTCGCAATCAATTATTGTTCTCTCGAAAACTAACTGTTCGGCACTCTTCGTTTCTGAAAATTTTCTTGTCTCTATCTCGACGTTGAGCTCCTGTCTCTTCTTTTCCAACTCCATCTTCTCCTGTTCCGTGGCCGTTCGCATTTTCTGCAGACTCTCTTTGGTCGCCTGTTGACCCAGAAACCGGTTCAAAACTTCCTCGGACCTGGACACTCCGGTGGCGCTCCGCAACTTGGCGAACGCCTCCTCCAGACGCGCCAGCTCGTCCTTGATCATGTCCTCTTGTATCTGTACACGACTTTTCCCACGTGTTTCGAAATCATCACGCGGACGGGTTTGGAATATCATGCGCTCCAACCGCTCCAATTCCATCTTTCGGTCCGACACGCGCTGCCTGATTACGCAAAAATGTCAAATATCAAATTATACTTGCGATGTGTTATCAGGAAAAAATTTTGTTATTATTTATTGTTAACTGGTAAGTCTATTGTTAACAGAACTGTGATTAGAAGAAGTTGCGGTTGCAACAGGGTCCGCAATAGAAAGATAATTTTTGAAATATTAAGCTATCATTCGTGGACCTATACAGGTATATTAAGCTATCTAAGCCAAATTATCAGAACACAAAAAATTTTATATGGAATTAATTTGCTAATTATTTGCTATTTTTTTCTTTTAAAAGTAATTTTTTTGCTCCAGCTATTAAAAAGGGCTATTACGAAGGGCTTTTTAAGCTTTCTTTTTAGCTTAATATACCTGACCTATACTCCTTGATGACAGAGTCGCGTTTTTTGCTGGAATTTGTTTCCTCGATTTCCTCTTTCACCAGTGTCTCTTGAGTGCTGTCTTTCAGTTCTATAGCTTCTTCCTTCACTCCCTGCAATCAACAATGGCATTAAAAGCTTTTCTATTATTCTCTTCGCGTCATTATTAGCTTTTACTCTCTTCGTGCCCTTGCCTGTAAGCGCTTGATCTCGTTTTCCTGTTGCTTTATGCCGTCTTCCAAATCTTTCAAGGAAGAAGCGTAAAAGACTGATTTCTCTTTTAACTCGGAGCAAACGGAACGGTATTTCATGCGCGCGATATTTGCCTTAATTTGCATCATTCGGATATGCTCCAGCTGTACTTCCAAAGTCTCGATCTTCTGCGCAAACCCAAGAATGCATTTGTAAAAGTGTATCACTTATGAGACACATATCGTGAATTTTAGATTAAATTACCTTCTTCATAGGATTTTCCGTCTTCTTTTTGAACACGCAATGACCGCGCCTATGCGCCAGTTCTTTACTTTCTGTTTGCAAAATGTTCAAGGTACGTTCATGCTAATAGGATGCAGATGTTAAGACATTTCACACATCGTCGTCTGTCATACCTCGAGACATACATATGTACTTACTCACCTTCTCTTTTTCATATTTAATTAAATCCAGCTTCTTTCTTAGACGCACGTTGTTCTCACTTGCCGTGTTTATAATTTCTTCCAAATTGCATTTGTTTACGCAAGCTATAGAATCGCGGCTGAGCAGAGCCGCGCGGTCCATCGCTTCTTTATTCTAAAAGATTTAACATTAGTTCGTAAAAACTAATTGAAGGGTAAAACTAATTAAAAGGTATAAGAGAAAAACGATCAAACTTTTATCGAAATTGATCTCATCTATCTTGTGGAATTTTCAAAGAACTGTCATAATTCTTATCTGTTTTGATCAAGGACAGTCACAATTCATTGGAAATAAGGTCGAAAGGTGTGTGCTGAAAAACGCATAGTCTATACGCGCTTGTGAGGAAGAATCATTAGAGTCCAACATTACTCCATTACTCTAGATGGACATTGATCATTTTTTCCCTGTATACCTTTCATTTGATCTGTCTTTCTTCTTTTGACAACCCACGTTACATTTTTTGCTCTCGCATATTTGACGTAAAGTTCTTTAACTTTCTTCTTGAGATCAGAAATTTTTTGAGCGTTTTCACGTTTCTTTGCATCGTATTCCTCAAAATTGGCCTTTCTTTGACCCTCTGAAAAAAAATATCATATTGTATTTTATATTCCTTAAAAGATATTATATGCCTAAAAGATTACAAAAACAAATGTATTTAACAGCGTTTATTTAATTTAATAAACAAATTTATAAAATATACATTTTTCTTATATAGTTACATTTTTCGCTCCAATCATTATTAATCATTTTTTAATAAATCGTTACTCGTGAAAGTTGCATTACAAAATGAACAATAATTAAAGCACAATAGTTGTTGAAAAGTTTCTATATTAACAGCTCAGGACTAATTGTAAAGGCATGTAAATCGTAATTGCACTAGTGCTTGATCATGAATCAATCAGTGAACCAGTTGTTGAGGGTACCTATACACTGTTTTGTATGTCTATCCATGTTGGGTACATACAAACGTACCCTCGCAACGCAACGAGCTCTAAGTGAACATCGCAATTTTCTGCAAAAACGATTACCCGATCGTAGGGTAGTACCATGGTGTAAACATATATTTATACCATGGGTAGTACGTTAATGACAAGCTGCTATCTCTTTCCTAGATGACTTTAAGGAAAAAGGAAATGGAAAAAGTCAAGCCGTGCGCGGTCACTCGCACGAGCGAACGAGCTCGGGTGATACGTTAATTCGATCTCTGTCACGGGAAATGCGAACGTGTCTCGACTTACGAGGAATCGTGAAACTTGGCCGTCGGCTATTACTGTCTAGAAGTCTAGAGCTCTACACGGTGAGCCACGTGCGTAAGTATGGTAGATGAAACGGCGACTATATAACAGTAGTGACTGACTGGGTTCAGAGAATCGAGTATACAACGATATATAAATCTATTCAGCTGTCTCGATTCCCTGTAATGGCACGAGAGATCTTTAAAAGCCAATGTATTCAATGCTCGTCACTATCGAACCTGCTTATTATTTATGTCGGATATATTTAACGTCGGCTCATTAATGCGAACGTAAACACTCTGCAAGAAGCTTACGCAAAGAAATTCATTCACAACAACTCTCATTTAATCGAAAAGTTTGTTGCTCGGTGTGTTATTCGCTTAGAAAACTACGAATTAATTATTAATTTATTAGTATATTAATAATTAATTATTATTAATTTATTTATTAATTTGTAAGAATAATTCCATCAAACTAAAATTGTAAAACAACTGTAGTTAATAAAATAATATAAATATAATAAATATAATAAGATAAAACAAAAAAAAATGTGCACTATAAAAAATTAGATTGAGTAATAAAAGAATAATAAAATTTAAAAAAATAAAAAATATCTTTTATTATTATTATTACCCTATTATGCATATATTGACTTAAAATTTATATTTTATAGATTCATTC
>NW_020213203.1:0-4367 GCF_003070985.1 Temnothorax curvispinosus | reverse complement strand
TATATACAACGCTAGTAAATTAGATGCTAGAAAAGATTTGTCAAAAAGCTATTTCACATTTTCCGGAATTGCCACCATTTTTTTGGCGCGCGAACATTATTCTTTTCGGTGGTAACGCAGTCTGGGGAAAAATCATTGTTCCCTTTTCTCTTCTTTTCTCTTCGTGTACCGCGTTGATTAGCATTTGCGTAGTAATTTACTTTTGTGCTTCCACTACATACGCTCACTACACACGTCCACTCGCTTTCCTTTTTCTCGTTTCTTTTTTATGAATATTCGTCATCGTTAGTTAAATTATTATCGTTTTATGACTATGCATTTCTGTCATAGTTCCAGTACGCTGTGTATTCGAGGTGCCAGCTTTTTTTTAACCTTGGCATGCATAGAACATATTAAAAAGCGATATTTTTTGTCTCTTAATACACTCTGTACGTTGGTTTCTGTATTTGCGAGTATAATTAAAAGATAATGAAAATATATGTCGCGGCATCGCCGCGAATGAAAAAATGTTGATAGATATATATATATACGGTTTACAATTCTCTATATAAAACTGAAGAAAAGTATCGCTGCGTGGGAAACATCTTTACGGCAGAAACATAGCTCTGATTAAATCCCGAAGTCGTCAGATTGACGGATGCGGTAAACGAACTCGAAGAACCTTCCCCGTAACAGCTAGGAAAGCATTTCTCTTTCAAGCTTTAAGCTCACCGGGATGGAGAAATGTCGCGGAACTCTCACGTGATAAGGCGATTACTCTTTCTATTTTTTCTGCTAAATTTATGCCATCAGCGCCGCGCCGCCGGCAGCAACAATATTTTCATTGTGCCACCGGCAGAAAAGCAATTATCGTGCGGCGCGCGCTTTCTTGGCGCCCGGGCTACAAAGCGGATAAGGATCTCGGCGCTGATTTCCGGCGCGGGAAGGGTTTTACGGTCTGTCCCGCTAATTGGAACGGGTGCTTTCCCTCGCGGATGTTAAACACGACGGGTAATGGTTTCTTACGCGAGACTACACGATCTTGGTAATACGCTCTATTGACATTCGTGCTGTTTAAATGCGATTTCCCTCTGTGATATTTCTCGTGACGAGACGTAACCATCCGCCGACGTTAATAATGTAATAAATAAAGTAAAATCTTATTTCCTACGTTTCCGTGCGAAAATGGCTGGATGAATTCTCATCAAATTTTGTGTGCGTTCCGAAGTTACATTCGCGTTACGCGTACACTTTATACATTTCTGCACGTAATCCTTTTTCTTTTCATAAAAGTCGCGCGTTACTTCTGCATCGTTTTAAATGTGTAACGTGCATGAAGTGCGAAGGCAGACCTATTGTTGAACGATTTGACTGAAGTAGGAGGTTTAAAATTCTCTTTTTGATGTTTAATTACACTTGCCTCTTTTTCTAAGCATCCTTCTTTTTTTCTTCTTAGAAGTTGCTGCAATTTCGTGAACGAATTAAAATTTTGAGTAAAGTTAAGGTTTCCAATTATCTTAATTTTTCGAAGTTGCCGATTTTTCAGTTTCTTGAGATGGGAGACAGTAAAATAGTAAGATATCTTGTAGACAGTTGACGATTCCTCTCCGAGTAGTATGGCTTATTAAAAATAGAACGAATGCGAAGGGCGAGCCACCGTTGCTAGTTAAAAATGAAACATCGTCTTCTTTTCGCGAGGTAGTGCCATGGTAATTCGCACGTAGAGATATATAACACCAGCTCGGCAGCATTGACAATAGGACGAACTGGATTATGTATATCTTGTAACAGAGACGCATCCGCGACGGCATGAAATTTACGACGGGCATGCCGACGCCGACGCCGGCTGGATTTTATTTTTGTTCGCGCTTGTAACTAGGAATTTATTCCGGATTTCATCCGTTCTGGCCGGCTGCGCCTCGGAACAACGTGGAGTTAGCGGCGTGTGTATGCGTGTATGTACGGGAGTACAATCGAATTATCAGCAACCATGGGGAAATCCTTTAATACCGGCACACGAATTTACCCTTCCCGATCGATTAATTCCCTATGAAATCACCGGCCATCCTCGTCGCGGATTAGGTCTCGGTACAGGCGCATCCCCGTACACACATACGCGCGCGCGCACACACAGAATACTTGCAGGCGGCAGCACATCATCATCGTGTGCTCGGGCCTGTACGCACGATGCATGCGGAACCTCGATGCAAAATTAACGAAGAAGTCCGCGCGCCCGAAACCGAAGGGACGATGCATCCTGCATAATCTCGTTTCACTCGCGCCGTCCTACATATCCACTCGCTCTCGGCTCGGGGCTCGGAGGCCCGGTTTAATGAAATTATAACATTCAATGAGAAGTTATGTGCGCGATCGCGGGGAATTTGTTTCGCGCGGTAACCGGTTCCGGCCGGTCTCGCGGATATTTGATTATCCGCTTCCGCGTTGGCCATAGTGGGAATTCGCGCTGCGGGAGAATATATATAACTCGGGCTTGTCTCAGACGTCGGGCGCTCTGGACCGCAGCCGCAGGAAGTCGAGTCAGCCCCAGACAAGAATGACGATTGTTTTAGTGTAGGTATATAGGTGAGATCGATGGTGCTCCAATTGCGCGATCGAAGATTGAAGGAACTTTGCGAAACTAAGTCCTCAGAGGGGTGTGGGTGAATAAAACATTATTTAAGAAGATTTTCTCTATAAAATTTAACAAAGTCGAGGTAAAATCTAAAGTGGAAACAAGTTAACAATTAAATACGAATATTTAAATGTCCCGATCGAGATTTCATTTTGATCTCATCGATTTAGGTCGTCTCGGCATTAAAAATATCTCCGCGAGTCATTAATTTAAAACAACGTTAATTTCGATTCCTTCGGAAAAGTTTCGGTGACTTTACGAGAGCGTTATACGTTATACGTGACGACTCGGAGAATAAAATCGGTCATTTCATTTGTTATAAAATCCCCAGTGATATTGAGAAGTTCGGAAATAAACCCGGAAAATTTACAACGCTGGATACAGCGCGAATAATTAAACGAATCGGCTGGCCCCGCGCAGTCGTAAAGGAAGAACGTTATCGCGTCTATTCGGCAGAAGTCGTGGAAAGATCAACGGGAGAGAGCGTGGGGAGAGACGAGAGCGAAACGGAACGTCCGATCGTTATGCGGTGCGGTATTCGTATTTGTGCCATAACTGCACGCTAGGCGCTACATAAATGTGGATATGCATGTTGTGTGTACATATGCGTGTGTGCGTACTTGTGGCTCCACGAAGAAAACAAGGAGAGAGAGAGAGAGAGAGAGGGGGAGGCGAGTGGTCGCTGTTAGGAGACCTTCTACCAAGATAAATTCGCGCGATTAAGGACAAAAGAAACGATAGCGGGTGGACGATAGGACGAGGAAGAGGAAAAAGGGTAGGGTGATCGAAAGAAGAGAAAGTCGAGTTAGAACCGGAGCAGAAGAAGAGCGTCCGATGCTCAGGCAAAGCCGAGACGCGAAAAAGGAGCATGCAAGATGAAGAGATAGAGAGAAAGGCAGTGCAACGAGACTCGAGGAGGAAGAGCGAAGAGGAAGAAGCGAGGGGTGGCGAGTAAATAAAATATTCAGGAAACCCGGAGCCCCGGGCGTTCGGTCGTGGATGCCGAGGGTGTCTGCTCCAAGTGGTGGTCGGGAACCGCCAGGCGCCCGAGGTGGAGGGAGAGGGGTCCGGGGTTGGGAACTGGTCGGACGCTCATAGACTCGGTGGGGCTGAAAGTTCGGCGGGATAAACGGACCGGTACAGACGGAGCGGAGAGAGCCGCTCGCCGCGACCGCGTATAAAGGAGAGGAAGAGAACACGGGCCCGAGCTTGGTTTTATCCCGTGGGATTCGGCGTTGCCCGAGGCAGGAAGGGGGGAACGAAAGAGGGGTACGTGTTCACGTGCGTCGTGTGCGGCGTTCGAGCAGCGAACGGTTGCACCTGCGGTTCGAGACCATCTTGCTCTTACCTCCGCATCTCCCGGATCGTCCGACGCCTCGCGGGGCGCAGCTTCTCGCTCCCCCGGCACACTCTCTCGACTCTGTAATGGAAATTGGGCATACACGTTCTGTGTAGCTTATACGGAGAAGTCAAACTCTATGGTAACGGCACGTGCAAGTTTTATGTCTATTAATGACGCGACGAATATTTTTCTTCGCTATCTCCCCGTAATTCTCTGAAGGCTTTTTAAGTTTCTTTAGTGAGAATATTATTTTGTCTAAACAGTGTACGAACTTTAAAAAAATTATAATTTGATCAACAATCTTTTATTGCTTTTAATATATTAGGAAGATTGGAAAAGCGATAAATTAATAAGATATTAATTAAAATTAGTAAAATATATTGTCACTTGTAAGTAATCGATCACATATTACTG
>NW_020213202.1:0-3222 GCF_003070985.1 Temnothorax curvispinosus | reverse complement strand
AGATCACTTGAAGCGCGACTCTTCTTTTTGATAAGGTAACATAATTTTGTGATGTGTATCACTTGGGTTATAATTTTTCGGAAATAAAGATACTACTGCTTAGATTTTTTCAAGATTTTTCGAGATATAAAGATTACGTCTACCACTTGTTACTTAGGTTTTTTCGATGTATAATACTACCACTTTCTTTTTTTTCGAGGTAACAACATATACACTACTATGCGTGTACTTGGCGCCTTTTTTACCTTTTTTTTAAAAAAGGTAATTTTGTACGGATGTCACGCCTTTTTGTAGTATTACGCATTTTATAAACAGTATGTACAGGGTAAAGCTATTTGGAGGTATAATACTACCACTTTGTTTTTTTCGAGGTAACAACATAACAGGGTAACAACATAATACATATACACTACTATGCGTGTACTTAGCGCCTTCTTTTACCTTTTTTTAAAAAAAGTAATTTTGTACGGATATCACGCCTTTTTGTAGTGTTACGCATCTTAATCTTATAAACAATATATCTTATAATCTTATAAACAGTTTATACAAGGTATGAAGCTAAAAGTGTTACGGGCTATTATTTCTAAAGAAAACAACAATTTAATATTTTGCTTAGTTTTTTAAAAATAATAATCTGTAACCCTTTTAGTTGTACATCTTGTATATATTTTTCAATTTTAACATAAAACATAATCGCAATATAGCATGATTAATGTTAATAAGTCGTTAACTGTAAAATTTTTTATTTATTTTTATTCGCGTGTCTTACTGAATGTTGTTCGCAACTGTATATGTTCAGGTATCGATATTTTTGATAATTACAGATGGACACCTGTAACACGTGTCTGAAATTTACCTGATTTGTTTATTCTTTTATTCCCTTTAACTAATCGCAAATTAATTCTATTTGATAAAAGCAATTCTGTTAAATTTCTCATACATAACGCATCGTTTATAATTTTCTATTAATTATAAATATTAAATAGTACGATATATATATATATATATTCGTACTCATATCCTTGAAAATTATTTCGGGAATTCGAGCGAATGTCACAACTAGATAAAATTATCTTTCATATTTTAAGGGGATCCTAAAGTGAAGGCTGAACTTCCTCGACGTCGGTAATGTCAACATTTCTAATTCTGTTTTCTTGTCATATATCTATATCTGTCCTTGTCTAACGGGAGGCATCTGTCTTTGTTCGATTACTGCGCCATTTCTTGCCACACGCAATATTGCTTATCCTGTCAACCTGAATGTGCTTTTGCACATATAAAAGTTATATAAAGTAATCTTTTTTTCTAGGTTTTCAATCTTAGATCTAATTGCACGATATTGTTCTTAAATGTTGTCCCTAGGTCATGCCGGTCTAATTTTGTGGATATTTATCGTGGAATTTTTGTACAAAGCAATATTGTCGTCACGTATACCAAAAATTAACAAAAATATTAATTTTTTTTCGTTTTCGATATAAATTTGACCACCATGACCTAGATTTTGATGCGTACTTTAATTCTAGACAAGAATTTTGCATTTCTATAAAGTCAATTAAAAGATTAGTGCTAAGAAAAAAAGCCGGTATTACAGACGGCTTTAGGATCCCCTTAACAGTTGAGTAGGAACATATTTGAGTTGGCGATAAATGATTCTCTGAAACCGCACGTGTGTGTAAATAATTCAGTAAAAAATATATAATCTTTATTTCAAAATACATTTGCACACTACGTACCAAAAATATATAATACAATAACGTAGTTTTTGCTCTTCAATTGATTGAATTTTAGAAAAGAAAAAGATTTAAAAGTATATAACTATGTCAGTCAATAAAGAGACATAGACGCAAATTGAATCATATATATTTAATTGCCTGCTCATTAAATATAAAGTGCAAACACATAGAAATTGTATATTTTTCTATACTTAAATGCAATAGAAAGAAATAATTAAACAAGTATCCTTGCATAGGAATATTATGCATAATTTTTACAAAACATATTTGAGATTCGCGCAATTGAGATATATAATAAAATTAATAACGATTCTATAAATCTTAGGTATATGTTAATAATACGACATGATTTTTTTAATTATGAAACTTACGAACTAACAGAAAAAGATTCGTATCCTAAATGCCAATAATTTTTCTAATGTAACAATAATACTGAAAATATATGGATAGAAATATATATAATAAATAATAACATAATTAATGATATACAAGAGCTTTTGTCGCGCATATCGATTTTCAATAATGGATATTATAACAAATACGTTTTACGTTCATTCGAAAACAAATTATGTGTACACATAATAAAAATTGTATGAATTAAAATTATGTGTATACACATAATAAAAATGCGGAATTATTTTTGTCAGACATAATTTTAATTCATCCAATTTTTATTATGTCAAGACATAATTTTAATTCATCCAATTTTTATTATGTCTAGACATAATTTTAATTCGTCCAATTTTTATTATGTCTAGACATAATTTTAATTCATTGAATTTTTATTATGTCATGACATAATTTTAATTCTGCCGCTAGGGAATTTTTAAGTCGATTCTTATGAATCAAGATTGAATTCGATGTCTAGGTGTCCCAGGTTGCCGATGACGAGGTCCACATAGTGCGCTTCATAGTTTTCGGTATCCAGGTGTATTAATACCTTCAATTCGATGTCCACGTGTTCCAGGTTGCTGATGACGGGTTCCAGATAGTGCGCTCTATAGTTTTCGGTGTCTAGGTGTAATAATACGTTGAATTCGATGTCTAGGTGTCCCACGTTGCCGATGACGAGGTCCACATAGTGCGCTCCGTAGTTTTTGGTGTCTACGTGTATTAATACCTTGAATTCGATATCTACGTGTCCTACATTCAAATTTAAAGTTATTAATACACCTAAACACCAAAAACTACGAAGCGCACTATGTGGATCTCGTCATCGGCAACCTGGGACACGTAGACATCAAATTTGAGGTATTATTACATCTAGACACCGAAAACTACAAAGCGCGCTATCTGGACCTCGTCATCAGCAACCTGGGACACCTAGACATCGAATTCAATCTTGATTCATAAGAATCGACTTAAAAATTCCCTAGCGGCAGAATTAAAATTATGTCATGACATAATAAAAATTCGATGAATTAAAATTATGTCTAGACATAATAAAAATTGGACGAATTAAAATTATGTCTAGACATAATAAAAATTG
>NW_020213201.1:0-1730 GCF_003070985.1 Temnothorax curvispinosus | reverse complement strand
CTCTTCCAGCTGACGTCGCGCGGCTTTGCTAGCGTTCATCGCCGTTGTAATTCCGGCCGCTCCGCCGGCCAGAGAACTGAGAACTCTTAACAACGGTAGAATTGGCAATACGCCGCCTCGTTTCGCTGCCGGAAGTATCCGTTTTTTCGAATCCGCTTTCTTCTTCATCTTCATCTTCGTCTGGGTCTTCGCCTTTATTTTCAAACCCATTCCGAGCTTCGTCTTAGCCTTCATGGCCGCCCAGACGGCTGTAGCGGCAGCTCTCTCTCCGAGAGTCGAATCTTTCGCGATGACGCGTCCCAACGCTCTCTCAGCGAGTATCTCGTCCGCCGCGTGTCTCTCGGTGAGGCCTTTGTTACGCGAATAGTATATGTCGTGCTCGCGACACGCCGCGTCCAATGGATTTACACCCGAATCACCTCTAGCCAATCGTTCTCGCAAACGAGTTCCCGGACCGCAATACTGATAGCCGGGAATGTGCAGTTCGAACGGAAATGCACCTATCGCGCGATTAAACAGACCTCTACCTGTTTTTACTTTTTTCGTTGACATTCGCCGCAATCCTTTATCAATGGCGCGGGACCGTCGATGTGCGTTTGCTGCCACGGTTGATTGTAATGTGCGTCACAGCGACGATAGGTCTAAACCTCCAAATCCGCCTTTATATGCTGCGGAAGCTTGTCCCACACGTAGTAGACGTGATCACCGCACACTTGCAATAGAACGGCTTTCGGTACGAATTGCAGCTGTTCGGCGCTAAAATCGCGAATGTCCGAAGGTCTCGACAGCAGAACGAACATCTTTGCGATTGAGCGATTCGCGGTGCCGCGCATCTATAAATAGACGTTCGAACGAGAAAGTTCGATTCAGTCGTACAAAGTGTGAGAAAAAAAAATGAGATTCGTGCGGCAACCGTTAGCGATTCGCGTGACGAATTGCGACGACAGATCACGGTCGATGGAGGGCAACGCGGATAGGCGCAGACACGGTACGATGCTGCCGACTACTATACGCGCGATCATTTGCGGTCCCTCAAATTGCGGTAAAACCAACGTTCTGATAAGTTTGCTGGAAAGTCCGCACGGTGTACGTTTCAAGAACGTGTACGTGTACTCGAAATCGCTGCAACAACCGAAATACCGATATCTGGAGAATTTATTGACATCAATTGACGAAATCGGCTACTACACCTTCTCCAATAACAGTGACGTCATTCCACCGAGCGACGCGTGTCCGAACTCGATATTCGTCTTCGACGACGTGGCGTGCGATAAGCAAGACACTGTGAGAGAGTATTTCTCGATGGGCAGGCACTCGAACGTCGACTGCTTTTATCTCTGTCAGACGTACGCGAGAATACCTAAACATCTGATACGCGACAACGCGAATCTGCTGATCCTGTTCAAACAGGATGGTACTAATTTGAAACACGTGTACAATAATCATGTAAATACCGACATGTCGTACGATGAATTTTGCTCGTTGTGCCACGATTGTTGGCAATGCAAGTACGGATTCGTAGTGATAGACAAGGACAGCGCGCTTTCGAACGGGCGATACAGAAAAGGATATAACGTGTTCGCGATACCGCAAAAGCGGTCAGTCGTCGTCGATACGTCGTCGAAGGTGAAACAACGTTAGTGTTACGGAAAAAGAGATCGACACTCTGCATAATTTTTTCCCCCCACGATGGCTGCGATCGACGGGAGCGAGAATATTCGCGAACGCGA
>NW_020213200.1:0-1311 GCF_003070985.1 Temnothorax curvispinosus | reverse complement strand
AAAACGCCGTTGTATTGGAAAAATATAATCTCCGAATTGTTCCAATTTACGTGGTGTGCGTGCTGTGCATTTTAAAAGGATTTCGTACATTATAACAACAAGCTAAAATTCTACCAGATGAGTACCAACAATCACGAAAAAGGGCCGGTAATAATAATTTTAAATATAGGTTATATGATTATAGTTTTGTTTGTTTACCAAAGAAAACCTGAAATTGACACCTCTATTGACAAAATCTGTGGACATGTCGACAAACCACATGGTAGTAATTTCTTTTTTTATATTATTGAACGCATATATGTGGATTTTTTTCACAATGTGATTTTACCACATTGTTTTTCCATATGGTTTTCACCGCATGATTTTCAGCACATAGATATTTTCAATACGAACAACAAATCAACCATTATGCGATTCATGTAGTTACATGTGTTTATATTAGCAGGCTGTAAAATGCGGTTACTGTGGGCAGATAATGTACGGATCCTGTGCGGAGATTCAAGCCCATAAGTGCTTCAAAAGCTATGATGAAAGTATTCATGTCCTCGTTGTCGACGAGAAGGGGCGTGCTACAATGAGTAATTTTATTTGCAAGCAAATATCTTTCAACATTTGTTTGCAAAAATTAAATATATTTAATAAGTATATAATTTATAAAACAAAAGTCGTTTTTGTTCGACCCGACTGGCCAAATAATAAATATATTTAAAATTCACAACGTTTCAACCGCATTTTCGGTCCTTCTCAAGTGATTCATCAAGCTATGCATCCTCAATAACCGCGTACAAAATATCGATTACGTCGCTGACATCGTGCCCTAACCACATCATGTACACGTAAAGCTAAAAAAGTGAAATAAACTCACGATAGTCAAAAAGATAAAAACGCTCAAAAGTCATAAAATAAAAAGTAAGAATACAATTAAATTGTTGAGTTAAAAATAGTTAAGTTATAAATAGTTAAGTTATAAATAATGTACAAAGTAAAATGTAAGGCTTACATATTCTGTGCGTCAAAACGGAAAGTGAGAACGGTAGCGCAGAACGAAGAAACGTCGCAAGCCATAGCTGCGAACACATCAGTACAGCGTGACAGACGAAGTCATACTAAATGACCGATACATAACAAATAAATAGATGTGTTCACAGGTGGAAACGAGCAGAACAAAAGTGTAAATCAAGTGACGCCAATCACACGGTTGTAATTCGCGGGCAGACTTTCTGTGTCTTTTTGAAGATTGATTGCGCAATCGCATTTTTTAATTAAAAACATCTCAGAGATTTCACGTTTCTTAAAGTGTCGCTCCTTATA
>NW_020213199.1:0-1175 GCF_003070985.1 Temnothorax curvispinosus | reverse complement strand
ACATTAACATTAACATAATTATTCATTTTATTTTTCAACAGCAAACACCTCATTCAGGGGGGAGTACTGTAGGGATATTGGTATCACTGGCTCACACCTTATACACTAGTTACACTCACGCTACACTTCTTACACACAGTCGCTCATCTGAATATAGTCACAGTTACAACCCGGTTATCTCGAGAATACACTTCGCGCCAAATCCTCTACAGATACGATCGTTACCACACGCATATACCTTCTGTAAAGAGAGTGATATTAAATTGTATCGTATAGTTTATATCTCGTCTCATAACTATCCTTCCATTACGCACAACCCTACAAGATGGGCCTCTCGGTCTCTTCTTCCTGAAAACTACAAACTAGGCAGTACGCGCGCAATATAAAGGTTTGAGTGGCGAAGACTGTGACGTGCACATCGCCTTCTTACATGCCGAGCATCGATACTCGACGTATTCCTCGTTCATTCTGCTAATATCGGCATTCGGCAGAGACAGTTAATTGACTCGTCACTTTAACACGTCACTTTCACACGTCAGCGTTTTGTGTTTGCAGCCAATATCTACCTGTCGTACGAGGCTTCGATGACCTCTGTACGAAATGCAGTTCTCGTGTCTATGTATCAACATATTCCGGCTAGATAACACTCATGGCTACCTCCGGTCTATGCAGATATTCGTTACACAACTTTTTAACGCTCTCCCTCACTTATGAACCACTCAAAAATTAACACTTTTACGGAGCGATGTTTCACACGTCTGCTTAGTGAGAGAGAGAGAGAGAGAGAGAGAGAGAGAGAGAGAGAGAGAGAGAGAGAGACTATTTGCGTGTCTTATTACATATGTCCTCCAAGGCGAAGTCCGGGTAACCAGCTAGTACAAGATAAGCTGCAAAGAGACGGAGATGATGAACTACATATTGATACATTATTGAATGAAAATAATTTTATAAGAATCAGGGTTTATTCTAAACTTCGTCATTCTACAAAACAGAAAGTTAATTCTTATAGCATATTTCAATCAAAATGATATAACGAAAGAAGACGAAAACATTATAAGCGGATACTATTGTACTTGTCAATCTGGAGCAAGAACGCTTAATACATGTGCATACGTTGCGAGTGTACTATGGTATTTGGGTTATGCACGTCATCAGCCATATGTCAAATATCCTCA
>NW_020213198.1:0-1007 GCF_003070985.1 Temnothorax curvispinosus | reverse complement strand
ATCACCCAAGCGGACCATTCCGTTTGGTCCTCGCAGTCCAAGATGAATTCCCATAACTGGACTGTCGCCAACTGAGGGTCGAATCTGCGGATCGGTTATCTGTCTGTAACTGTGCAAAACAGATTTCTCATCATTAGCAGAACGAAACACTAACTAAATATTTCTTACAATACATTTTGTGCAAAATATTGTATTTTGTGTGTGCTATACATTTTTACCGTTATATTTATGTTGCAATGTTTAACGATATTTTACATATTATTTTAAAACTATATATATATTTTTTAAATATACATATGTACCTTTTCAAAGTCTTCAAAGGCTCCGTATTGGCGTGTTTCGTGCCGGTTTCTGGATCTATCGTAGTAAAGATACATCTTGTACAGGGTCTAACGTTTCTCATAATCACGTTCCCAATCTTTACCCAATCCCATTTATCTTCTTCGTAAGCAGTGGCACCCTTGACCACGAAATTCATGCGAAATTGCTGCGGCGTGACTGGTTCGTCCAGTCGGCTATTAAGGTCTGCTACTGAAGCTGCGTTGATCAGACTGTAGCTTGTTTCATCTGGATAGGCTCCCTATTGAGACATTTTTTTCAGTTTTTATTTGGCTAACTAAATAAAAACTAAGGCTAACTAAATGAAATAATTTGTAAATAAATTACTAATCGTAATGAAATAGTTCTCTATAATTAAATCAAGATTAATATATATTTATAAATATATCTATATATTAATATATTTATAATTATTATCATATATAATTATAATAATATTTTTATGTATTATGACTCTCCTCCTTATGTTATATTAAATGACGTTATATAACGATTTTCTTCCTTTGCACCAATCAACGTGATAGATTTATTATATCGAGATGTTATTTGTCATTGCAATAGTAATGTCAGTGACAGATGCACGACGCAAGAAAACCAAGTTAGTCAACTTCGTTAAAGCGGAGTGCATAGCGCGAAGTTAAAGAGCGATCATTCCGTTAGAAACGTCT
>NW_020213197.1:0-1408 GCF_003070985.1 Temnothorax curvispinosus | reverse complement strand
TTTCTACAGTCAATCTAGTCTCGGATAACGCTAGAATCACAGGATTCGCCCTCTTCATAATCTGTTGTTGAATTTCGTCCTTATGCGCCAAGAAGCTTTGTGCATTCGTATACCAGAGTAATTCCGCTTTTCCCTGTGGTTGCTATTTTGCATCTTCCCAGCCGGCTCTTTTTTTCTTTTCCTCCAATACTTTCTTAAAAGTCGGACATTCCGAATCTAGCGCCTCGTGTTCAACATTTATCTTCAAGTTGTACGTCTGATTTTTATAAGTACAGTTTACACACCTCTTCTTTGCCGTCGTACATTCATTCGCCTTATGATTTCCTGCACATTTATAGCATGTTTCTTGTCTCGTGCAATTCTTGGCAATATGGTAATAGCCCCAGCATTTAAAACATCTTCTAACACTAATATAATTAAATATAGGACACTTTCGCCATCCTAAATTTATTTTTCCTCTGTTTATTAGTAAATTATGAGTGCTTTCATCCACTTCAATTATTACGGATCCTTGCTCAGTATCCTTACTTTTTCCTCTTAATATTTTCTTCACTAGGTGCATACAGGATTCTTCGCCAATTCTGTTCTGCTTCTTGATTGTATCAGTTCATCATCCTCCATTTTCATTTCTTCTCCACCAACATTAATTATTTTAATCTTTGGTTTCTTCTTCTGTGGCTCAGAGACTTTGACCTCCTCGCCCATTGCCGCTTGTACCGTCGCCTTTAGCTTATCCTTCTCTGAGAGAGCCACAGAGAGAGAGAGAGCCACAGAGAGAGCCACAGAGAGAGTTACAGAGAGAGCCACAGAGAGAGCCACAGAGAGAGCCACAGAGAGAGAGAGCCACAGAGAGAAAGAGCCACAGAGAGCCACAGAGAGAGAGAGAGAGAGCCACAGAGAGAGCCACACAGAGAGAGAGAGAGCCACAGAGAAAGAGAGAGAGAGAGAGCCACAGAGAGAGCCACAGAAAGAGAGAACCACAGAGAGCCACAGAGAGCCACAGAGAGAGAGAGAGCCACAGAGAGAGCCACAGAGAGAGCCACAGAGAAAGCCACAAAGAGAGCCACAGAGAGAGCCACAGAGAGAGACAGAGAGACAGAGAGAAAGAGAGACAGAGAGAGAGAGAGAGAGAGAGAGAGATATTGATATATATTTAATATGCCCAAGCAAGGCTAAAGGGCAAAACCAAATAACAAAGCAGTAATACATGCAAAATAAGCATAACAAACTACAGCACTTAAAACTACTTATAATTAACGCAACTTAAAACTAATCAAATTAACTTAGAACTTATAAATCGCAACTAAGACTAGCGCACTTAAACTAGAAAGCACCACGCAGGCAAAACTAGACAAAACTAAAAGCAGAAAAAGAAATGACCCAATCACTCAGCTTCAGACGAATGCAA
>NW_020213196.1:0-1322 GCF_003070985.1 Temnothorax curvispinosus | reverse complement strand
AAAAAACGCAATGTATCAGTATTAAAATTACAATCACAAATTCTTGCTTACGGACCATTACAGACCAGTAAGTCGCAGTGATAAAATGTATCCGTCGCTTTGACATGTCGTGAGTGAGTGAAGCGTTGATAGAAATCGGAAGGTTAACATAATAAAAGCGGTGTATACATTCGAGTTTAATTGTGGGAATAAAAATTCACAACGAATAACTCTAAATTTTTGATAACCCATCAATAACGTTCAAATAAGTATCCGGTAAACCTTTCGTGTCCGTCTGCAAATTTAATCCATTCCTGTCTCTTTATGCACAGCATCTCGGAAATTTGTAAGCGTTTATAAAAATACGATTCATTATCTAGAATTTCCACATTATCCCAATCGAAATTATGATTCAATGCTAATCTATGATCTGTTATAACAGAATGATTAGATGTAAGTATTCTAATTTATATGTGGTTCTGGTGTTCCTTATTAATTCTTGTTTGTCTGCTCGTTTGGCCTACATAAGATGCGTCGCAATCATTACAGTTAATTTTGTATACTACGTTACATTATTTAGAACGTGGGAGACTATCCTTATGAGCTTTTATGAAGGTTCGCATTTTGTTTAAGCTATTATACGATAATCTCACTT
The DNA here is from genome assembly GCF_003070985.1 of Temnothorax curvispinosus. Classification (NCBI taxonomy): domain Eukaryota; kingdom Metazoa; phylum Arthropoda; class Insecta; order Hymenoptera; family Formicidae; genus Temnothorax; species Temnothorax curvispinosus. The sequence continues at coordinate 688 of NW_020213196.1, read as the reverse complement.
TTAAATCCCTTGTTATGTTCTGTCACGGCTTTTTGCACTCCCGGAGCGGTCCGGGGCGTGTGCTGGATCAAAAGGACAAAGGAGAGCGGGATGATAAGCCTCTCCGATGATTCTCTCGCACCTCCGACACTCCGTGAAACGATGTTGGGCGGCGGACGCGTAAATCCGCGTCCGCAAAATCGCAATAGAAACCCGAAACGAGACGAGATGTGTGGATGTGCGAGGGATCGGCTAGCTCGACCTAGGAGCGGGGCGGGGTTGATGAAGGGCAGCGCGATATCCGGCGGGGTGACACGTAAATCATAACTTCAATCAGCTAACAAATAAAGAGTAACATTTATCGTGTAATCAATTTAGAGAAAATAATAATGGCCAATTTGGCTTTCATTAATGAAGCAAGTAGATGGTTGATAACGTGGGCATCAAATTTGAATAACATAGAAAAGATAACGCGGACGCCAGGAAAACACGGAAAAGTACGCTCATTTAATAAACGCGCGGAAGGCGCCGGTATTACACCAGGTAATATGAAAAGAAAACTAACTGCCCGAAGGCTTCGAATTAATAGAACTGGCGACATCGGCAAAACATAATCGGAGTAACGTGAAATAATATTGCGCGAACTGGCACAACATAATAGCGCGTCACGCTCGGAGCGCGTGAACGCAAGGCCGTGCAGAGATTTTGC
>NW_020213195.1:0-3242 GCF_003070985.1 Temnothorax curvispinosus | reverse complement strand
TATACAGGGTGTCCGTAAATCGTGGGGACTTTTCTCGTATTTAGATAGAACGAGCCAAACTGAGTCGAAAAGTCTTGTACCATTTTGCAATTTTCTCAATAGTTTATGAGTTATTAATAATTAAAAATCGCCGTATTGGCCCGGCCCATCGCCAAATCCAAGCGCGCCGTGAGATACGACCGCCCCGCGGTCCGCGCGCGGGCAGTTGTTTACAACAAGCGGCGGCGATCACGCACGAGCGGCGCGTAACGCCGGGCCCCCGTTCTAAGCGATGATAGTAAAATTTTCTAACGACATAGAAAATTTTTTTGTGCGCACGTATGTACATACGTGTGTACATGCATACACAAGAAAATATCAATTCTACTGCTTAAAAAAGCGATTACTCAATTTACTTTTTTCTTTTAATAAGTAACGGTTGTCTTTAAGAAAGAATATTTTCTTGATAATAGTTATAAAATGTACAAATTTTAGAAAGAGTCTTTATCATGTACTCGAAAGAAGAATTTATACTCCTTCAAGAAGCATAATAAAATTCTATCAAAGAAAGTTAAAAAAAATAAATAACGTAATATGAGGAACCTCGAGATTAAAATAGGAGAAGTCAAAACTATGAGGGTCAGACGCAGATCACAGTGCGTAATATCAGAAATAACTGATTTATTCGTCATTTTGATACATTACATCGATCCGTACGTTTCGGTTCAGTTTTGAGCCATCTTCAGCGGTAGTTACAGAAATTGAGTTACACGTTCTCCGTACCATATGGCGAATTTACTGATTCAAAGTATTAGAAACATAGGCCAATAGATCCATATCCGCAAATTTGTTCAATTAATGTCGAGATATTAAAAAGATTCTTTAGGAAACTCACCATTCGGTCTGAAAAACGTGGAATACAGAGCCATGTACATAATGAATACTCTGTGCGAGAAGACTTGACGATCTTATCGACACGACACACAGCAATGACATGAAAGGTCCTGCAAGAAGAGGCATGTCGTAGGTCAACACACCGACGAGAATTATAACAAAGATACGATTTGACACCGTCACAATATTGCACGTATCAATAGTAAAACCCCGATTTGCCAACGACCAAAGTTCATGAGCATGGATTACAATTTGCTCAAAACCGTGACATATGCATGATGCAAAAAATCCGTGTCATTTTGAGACGGTGTCAAATCGTGCTTTGTTATAATTCTCGCCGGTGTATTGACCTACGACATGCCTCTTCTTGCAGGACCTTTCATATCATTGCTGTGTGTCGTTGTCGATAAGATCGTTAAGTCTTCTCGCATAGAGTATTCATTATGTACATGGCTCTGTATTCCACGTTTTTCAGACCGAATGATGAGTTTCCTAAAGGATTTTTTTAATATCTCGACATTAATTGAACAAATTTACGGATATGGCTCAATTGGTCTATGTTTCTGATATTTGGAATCAGTAAACTCACCACACGGTACGGAGAACGTGTAACTTAACTTGTGCAACTACTGCTGAAGATGGCTCAAAGCTGAGCCGAAACCTACGGATCGATGTATGAAAACGACGAATAAATCAGTTATTTCTGATATTACGCACTGTGATCTGCGTCATAGCCTTGACTTGTCCTATCAAAATAATTAGCAAATCAAATGTTTGTTTTAATTTTATATTCTTAACTGAAGAATCGAATAATTAGAATGTAGAATATTATTTATTTTAAGTAATATTATCAAGAAAACATTTTTTGTAAGGATCATCGTTACTTAAAAAACAGAGAAAACTGAGTAATTGGTTTTCTTAGCACTAGCGAATGATATTTTTCTTTTGCGTGTGCGTATACGCTTGTCATTTTACTATTTAATACTATTATAAAAATTGTATCAAATTAAATTGATACTGAAAGAAAAGAAATTATTATTATGTGTCTAGACTTACTTATAATTCATCGAATTATTGTTAAGCTGTAATTGAAAATGCAGAATTAAAATTATGTCTAGACAAAATATTAATTCTGAATTTTTTTCACGTTATAACATAAAACATTTTCGCAAATTAAAATTATGTACATAATTGTAATTCCCGAATTTTACTTATGTACGCAATTTTAATACTTGAATTTCTATTATGTACACAATTGTAATTCTCAAATTGCTTTTTTTCTTTTGGTAAGTAACGAGGTTCTTTAAAAGAAAGATTATATTTTCTTGATAATAATCTTAAAGTGTATTTATCACAAATTTCAGAAAAAGTCTTTATCATGTACTGGCAAAAATAATTTATACTCCTTCAAAGAACATTATAAAATTTTATCAAAGAAAAGTCAAAATAATAAGCAAATTGAATTTTTGTGTTTTAGTGTTATATTCTTATTTGAAAAGTTAAACAATTAGAATTAAGAATTTTTAATTGACTATAATTGACAATGATTATAATCGTGGCAACAATTATAATCGTCGTGACATATCGTCACCTCGTTTAAACCAAGAATTCTTAGTCATTCAAACGCTGATGTAATTTTAGATGCTAGAAAATCGGTGTTCCATTTTATTATTGTTTGTCGTCTTAATACATGTTATTGCGATAACTATTACCACATGCCTCCTCAGTGGTGTCGAATTGGTACGACACCCGCATGGAATGAGAGTGGTTCCAGGTTTGAACCCTGGCTAATGTTTTTTGCAATAAATTTAATTAATTCATTAAGATGCTTATATTATAAGCATCTAAAATTACATCAGCGTTCGAATGACCAAGAATCCTTGGTTGAAACGGGGTGACAATATGTCACGACGATTATAATTGTTGCCACGATTATAATCATTGCCCGTTATAGTCAATTAAAACTTTTAAACGTTATAGTCACTTTTAAACTTTTTTCCATTATTTTGTAAGCTAATATAATAGTTGAAGTTAATAAAAATAATATACAAATATATCTTGTTTTGGTTTTTTAACAGATAAAATTCAAAATCATAGATTTTTTTGAAATATCGTATAAAAGTTCTTCTGGCTACAAAAACTTTTTTATGAAATATAAATTTTTTCGGATGACTGTCAATAAACCTATCGTAATTGCATACCTTAATTTTAAAGACAAAGTTCACGTTGACTTGTGTTATCAAAAAAATATTCTTTGTAAAGATAACCGTTGAAGGAAGAGAAATAGGGAAGGGAGTAATTGATTTTCTTAGCACTAAAATGATATTTTTTGCGTGTCATTGTGCATAAATCGCAATCGCGATAAGATC
>NW_020213194.1:3050-6829 GCF_003070985.1 Temnothorax curvispinosus | reverse complement strand
TGGCCACATGGGTGGCTACGGGGGTGGCCAAAGAGGTGGCCACATGGGTGGCTGCGGGGGTGGCCACAACGGACCATTATACCAATTTTTTCACAACGTCAATCCGTTTTAAAAAAATATAATTAAAAAATAATCAGTGCAATATATTTCGTCAAACTCCTTTTCCTCCTTATAATTATATAGAAAATAGTTTCTTTTTCAAGCTTGAGTTAATTACTGTTTTTGCCTCTCTACATACGGATAAGCAGAAATTTTTTAAAGTGCGTACTTAGAGTAGATGTATTTTTTTAAATATTGATCGTAGCGCTTTGCGTCACACAGTGGGCTGAAATGCAAATCTAGCTAGACAAAACTAGAAATAATTAATATTTTTAAATAAATCAAATAACATAGTAAAGTATTATACTTGTAGAATGCAGATTATATCATAAGGCCGGTAAAATATTCTGATTTTATGACAAAGCTTATAATAACAAAATTTCTCAGAGCAACTAGTTATCGGAAAATTATACTGTGTTTTTACATAATTATAAAAGTATATTATTGCAATTAAATTATAATATTTTTGTGTTTAAAAGGATAAATTACGTTCTTTCAGTGTACGTTGTGTTTTATTTTAATTCTTGTATGTTCACAAAAATTTAATGAAAAGTAAGTATTACTTTTTATTGTGTAAGTAGTATGCATTATTGAGTAGAAAAAGCTTTTTCCGACTTTATCCAAGATAATCAATAATTAGATTCTTTGTAGTACATATTTTAAGTACTGTATAAAATGACAACTTTTGCAAATATTTCATCTTCTAACAGTAGATTTTTGTAAGTGCGTAAATATGATTAAAAAATTATCCAAATTATGGAATTAATTTTTCATAAAAGATACAAATTATTTATTTAAGTTTGGTGGAACGGAGAAATCTAATTTTATTCACAATATAAAATGTCTATAAAATCTGTCTCTACCCCTTTGAATAACTTTTCAATATTATTTACGCACTTAACAAAATCTACTGTTAGAAAATAGAATATTTCCAAAAGTTGCAAAAAGTAGCACATTATTTATATAGTCTTTAAAATATGTACTACAAAGAATCTAATTATGGTTTGATTTTTTTGGATGAAGCTGAATGAAGCTTTTTCTACTCAATAATGTATACTAATTACACAATAAAAAGTAATAGTTACATTTCATTAAATTTCTTTAAACATACAAGAATTAAAGTAAAACACAACGTAAACTGAAAAAAACATAATTTAACCTTTTAAACAAACACAAAAATATTGCAATTTAATTGCAAAAATATACTTTCATAATTATGTAAAGACAATATAATTTTCCAGTAACTAACTGCTCTGAAAAACTGTTATTATGGGCTTTGTTATAACACAATCAGAATATTTTACCGGCCTTATTATGATATAATCTGCATTATAAAAGCATAAATAATACTTTACTACGTTATTTGATTTATTTTAAAAATATTGATTTTTTCTAGTTTTGTCCAGCTAGATTTGCATTTAATCCGACTGTGCGTTATAAGAATTTTATTGATAGAACTCTTCGGGGGCGACCAAAACTTCCGTCAAAACTTCTGAAAAAATTTTTTTAATTTTAGGGGTGGCACTTTGAAAGGCTGTAACTTATGAAATATTGGTCGGAGCGATTCGGTACCTAATAGTTTTCGATAGAACTCCTCGGGGGGCCACCAGAACTCCAGCGAGAACTGCCGATTTCCGAAAAAAAAAAATTACCTTTCGGGACTTAAAATATTTTCGAGGTGCGGTACTTTGAGGGCCTGTAACTTTTGAAATATTGGTCGGAGCGTTATAAAACCTATAGGGAACTCTAGTACTCGTCGAAATCTTTCTGAATCTACCATAAAAAATTGATTTTAAAAATAAAGTGGAAATTTTTTGTTTAACTTTGACATTGATTTTTGGGCTTATTTGAACGGAACTCTTTTTAAAACCTATAGGGAACTCTAGAACTCATCGAAATCTATCCGAAACTACCATAAAAAATTTATTTTTTCAAAAATAGGGGCGCGCCGTAAAGTTAGCCCCCTTTTTTTAAAATGGCGTTTTCACCACTTTAAATGACGGAACTCTCTTTAAAAACTACAGAGAACTCTAGAACTCTTTCTGGGGAATCCAGAACTCTAATAAAAATTTCCGAATTTTAAAAAAAGGGGGCCAACTTTACAGACATAAATGTTTGTCTCTCGACGCTGTGCGTCCAATAATAAAATAAAAACCAATAAAATATATCTGAGACTTTATCTCTGCTCAATCAACTAAAATATTGTAATCTCTGGCCTTTCTGGCTCGCAACACTATTAAAACTTTGTGACTTATGATAAAACGTATTACAATGTTCGTCGCGCACGGGTTTTAGATGTCCGTGGCCTCTGGTTGGTCCGTGGCGGTTGGATCTTCTATGATGTCCTCCGTCACTGCCAATTTTTCTAGGAGTTAATACTGATAAGTTTTAGGAGTTAATACTGATAAGTCTTCAGGATCATCTGATAGTCGACACAAAGGACGAGAATTAAGCACAACTTCAATCTGAATGAGTAGGGTAGACATTTCTTCTTAAGTAAGTTAAGAGTCACCGATAGTTCGTTTTAAATAGTATTTTACTGATTTAACTCCCGCTTCCCATTTACCTTCGAAATGAGGAGCGGAAGGAGGATTGAATTTCCATTGAGTCCCATCGTTTATCAAACAAGCCGATATCTGTTTCCATTCATTTGACGATGCTGAAAAAAGGTTTTTGAGCTCTTTATCAGATCCCTAAAAAGTACCGCAATTACTAGTCAGTGTACCTTCTATATGCGGCGATAAAAGCGTCAGTAGAGTAATCAGTAACCAATTCTAGGCGAATTGCTAAGGTTGCAATTATACCCTTTGTAAGTTTTAGCATTTCGTCCTCTCCATGTTTTAATTGTAAAAAGTTCTGCGTAATCTACCCCTGAATGGAGAAACGGGCGAGACAGAGTAACTCTCTCAACAGATAATTGCCCCATGAGCTGTTGAACTCGTTGTTAACGATATCTAGTACATTTTACACACTTCAAAATAAATGACTACCGCGACGCGGCCTCTCACAATCCAGTAATTTTAACGAATCAATGACAAAGTAAGTTGGGTTCCTCAAAGTAATGTACGAGAGTGCGCATCAGATAAAAACAGAGTAGTGAAAACAAAATTCTTTAGCAAAATAAAAGGATGCTTAGCAGTGTCTGACAATAGCGAATGTTGCAACCGACCGCCTACTCGAAGCTATCCATGAGAATCAATATACGGAGTAAGTAATGATAATGCACTTGACTTAGGAAGTGACTGTCCTTGCAATAAGACCTTAAATTCTGAAGAGAATGAACAATGTTGAATTGATTTTATCCAAAACTGTCGTTCAGTTTCACTAACAGTAAGATACGAGCTTAATTCTGACTTTTCATTACGCTTTAACTTAGTAATCAATCTACGACACAAAGCTGTAATTCTTAATAATTTTGTAAGATTTGAATACCGGAAAAGAAGATCCCTTAGTGAGTTTCATAGTCTTCGGTTAATCTAAATGTAATGTGAAATTGAATTGATCCGTGGATGGATGCCATGCTAATCCGAGAGCGTGAACAATTGAGGAATCATCGATTTGAACAGTTGATGTTAGTAGGGGGGCAACAGGTACTTTTACACTCGGGGATCTCGCTTGCGGTTACGCGGCGTCGGGGGGGGCTTTGCTGCCGCGGGGGGAGCGCCGTAAGCGGTGGGCGC
>NW_020213194.1:0-2950 GCF_003070985.1 Temnothorax curvispinosus | reverse complement strand
AGAATCGCGGGTCGATATTTTTCGTCCGTTTTTATTTTTTTCTTTTCTTTTCATCGTCGTCGGTCGCGCGTGCGCGTTTGGGCGCGTCCGAACTCGTTCGAACTCGTTTGAGGTCGCTCGTCCGGACGTTTCGGGGATGGGGGGGAGAACAACGCGTTCCGGACGGTTCGTTTCGCGGGGGCCGGGTGTCGCGCGCCCGTCGTCGTCGTTTTGTTTTGTTTTTGTTTTTCAACTCTCGGTCCGAAGGTCGTTTTGATCCCGCGGCGGCGACGGGCAGCACGTGGTTTTCCCGACTCGTCGGGATCGATGGAGATGACTCATCGTCTAGTCGTTCGATCGACGCGTGACAATTTTTTTTTTTCGACGCGCGTTCGAACTTGGCGTCGCGGTCGCTCTCGTCGTTTCCCCAATTTGGTCTCGTCTCGCGGTTTTTCTCTTTTCGTCTCGCGGTTTTTTCCCGCCCGTCCCCGACGCGACGCGTCGAGAGAGAGAGAACGAGCGAGACGACTCGTCTCTTCGTTCGCGACAATTTTTTCATTCACCTCGCGTTCGACCCGTGATTCGCGATTCGCGATAATTTATGTAACGCGCGTTCGAACTCGGCGTCGCGATCGAAGCGACCGCGGGGGGTAAGCGCGGTCAGACGACTCGTCTCTTCGTTCGCGATAATTTTTTATTCACCTCGCGTTCGACCTGTAATTCATGATTCGCGATAATATATGTAACGCGCGTTTGAACTCGGCGTCGCGATCGCGGAGATGGGTATACGGATTTGGGAAAAAAGGGGGAAACGGAAAGAGAGAGTGCACAGATGAGATACGCATATAGTTTTTTTTTATTCAAAAAATAATACAAGCGCGTTTACATTGTTTCGCTCGCGCGAATATATGCATTTCGTAGACGCGACATCGTTATAAGGAGTCGAAACATAGCGCGGCTATCTCGCAGTCGACAATGTTGTCAGGATCGAAGAAATCGCTCTTCTGTATCTCAGGCTGAATCGAAGTTTCCATTTTCATCGCGGCGGCGGCTATCTCCCGATAGCGCAAAAACTTAGCGTTGACCTCCTCGGTCGCCGCGCTCAGCGCACGGATGACGCGATCCACGCAAAATTGGAGATTGTACAGCTTGAGCAGGGTTGTGCGCACCATCGCCACGCGAGCCAGGTTGGGTAGCTCTATACGTACGATCGGCCCGTTGTTGATCACTCCGAATCGCATTGTCATCCCTCCGATCGACATCGGCGAGGGGGGGTAAGTTACGTCGGAAAGAGCGCGTTCCATGCACGACAATACGTCGCGTTTGCGCTCGATCAGTCCTTTCCACATGTCGAGCGTCAGGGAGATTTCCCTTCCTTGTTTGTCCCCCAGGGCGATATCCACGTACGAAGGCGTGGTATGAAGACTGTACCACGGTGTCTTGATCGTGATACCTATGGCTATGTACTTGTAGCCAGTCGTCGTCAGCAGATAACGCGTCGTCAGGATGCGCACAGGTGGCAATTCGACGGGAAAGTTGGAACGAAACCCCTGATGATGACGACGACGATCGTCCTCGACGGGCGCGTCGGTTGGAGGATGAGAGCTGCGACGCGATTCCTGGCGACGAGGAAGATAATGGCGATCGTCCATCGAACTGATCCTCCGTCTTTTATTGCCGTTGTCGTTCGCCTCCGAATCCGCCGTCTCCGTAGGAGAAATACTCCTCGGCGCGGGTCGATCGGCCAACGTCGAGAACATTTCGCGTCGCGGTAACCGTTCCTTTCTGATTTTTTTTCCGACGCGTCGTATTCGGCCGACGACGCGACACTGATGCCTTGGAAGGGACACGTCGGTATAAGTAGGAAAGATTTGACTTATGTCGCGCGTGGCGCGGTGTGGAAAATTTGCGCGGTAGTCTACTTCTTTCGGCGGATGCGGAAATCGGAGAGCCGAACTCCGGTGTCGTCATCGTTCCAATAATCGCTCGCCGACGTTAGCGAGTTATCGTTGAGGCGTACGATTCGATCGAGGAGATCGCGCAACTGCTGCAGCAGTTCGGCCTTAGGGCAGACGATATTCAGTATCCGCAGATCGAATTTACCGGCCGACGAGACGGTCCTCGTAAATTCGTTGAATTTGTAGAACTGCGACCGAGTGGTGAAGTACAGATTGCCGTCGATGTAGCGGAATATCGACGTCACGCCTTTCGATATTCCGGGAAACGTCGCCTCGAGGGGCGTAAATTTGGCGACTCTCTTGTCCTGGTCGCATTCGTCTATCTCGCCCACCGCGTTACCGTTGAACACCACGTAGGAACGTCCTCTATGGGTGTTCACCGCTCCGTTGATCAGCGCGTTTTCGGGAAAGTTCTTGCAGGGTCTTCGGCCAACCTGGCCGCAGACTAAATTCCGGATATTGAACCAAGTATACCAAATTATCTACGAACACCATGAGATCGCCGGACGGGGATTGATAGGCAGCGGTCACGCGCGTGTGTAAGGGGAGGAAGCCACTCGTTAAAATGTATTATATTAGTCAGGATTTATTACTGAATACAGAATCGTGAAAACGAGAGAGACTGGCTCTTTCGGCGGTCGTCGCAGGACTGAGCCTGTTTTCCCGTTGCCGGGACGCGCTGCTTTTAACAAAATAACGTCGAACATAAAACTAACGCTCTTGTCGCGAAGCGGGCACGAAAATATTTACGCGACCGAAGGACGATCGAGTTGCTATGCCGCATTATACTATAGTTCCTACAGTTTCGGCAATCCTGACTCAGAATCGTCCTCGATTTATTCATTGAAAGGATAACGCATACAACAATAATTATTAAACATAGTGTGACGTCTTACAAGCTATTTATCCCTAATGGTCTACTTAACATAGGGTCGCATGTTTTTGGCTTCCCAAACGCCTTGATACTTTTTTTGGGTGTTTTGAAATCCTGAGATATCGGAAACTAAGTATCG
>NW_020213193.1:0-1352 GCF_003070985.1 Temnothorax curvispinosus | reverse complement strand
ATATTTCAATGCCCGCTTCATCTCTTATCGTTCATGTCGTCGCTTTTTTTGTCTAGAGCGACTTCGATCAATACCCAGACGACACAATAAACCTGACCACCGTCGGGCAAACACACGTGAATTGCGCGTATACGCTATTCGTACGATATAACGAGAAAACGCTGATCGGAGTAGAGGCAGAGATGTAAATTCTTCCCTATTTCTTTTGAAATGAAGATATTTGTATCTCACAGAGAAACAAATATAATCAGAGATGTAAACATTAAATTCATTAGCATTAATACAAACGCGTCATCCTTATAACGGTAAAAATTCTTTACATAAATCAATGAAGCAATTAAATTCTCCTGATAAATATTGTGATTGAACCAGCAATATATATACGCCGAGTTCTCACGAATCATCGCAGTTGATGAATCGTTCATTGTGAGGTCGGATCTGGGATGAAAAGCACACGTCAGCGCAAAATATGCATATGTGATAAACAATCAAGATAGACGGCGGAAGAAATCGAGAACAGCATTATTTAAAATAAAGCGTTTGTAGCAATAAAATGTAAATCACCGATGCACACTCTACCGGCAGGAATGCCTGGACATAATACATATACATATACGTGTACATATATGTCTTATTGTCATATACATATCAAAATGTCCAGGCATTCCTGCCGGTCAGTGTACATTCATATGAGAGGAATTAACGTTTAAAGATCGTTGAACAATACCTTCTCCTAAATTTTTACCTTCATATTAAAATTTTCTATTATTATTTTATATCAAGCTGTTAATTATTCCGTCATACGACAGTTGTGTCATCAATTTATTCGAAACCATTTATTTATTCTTTAATGCGCCTATAAATTCTTATCGGACCGTTTTCCTAAGAGGTATATGAAGATAGAGAAACGATGTGTGAGGGAAACGTCGAAACGTTACATTTGTGAGCAATGCATTGTCGTCAACAGGCAGTTTATCGTAATATCGAATCATGCAAAAGTTATGCGGCAGTTCAAAGCGCGAAAGATCCGCCCAAACAGCTCCGCAAGTTGGCTTCATCAAGACCACAGACTCGACTCAATTAACCTTATTACAGTTTAATCACGAGCGCGACAGCTAGCATCAATGTATCATCCACAAATAACTCTCAATTGTTTATCGATTTGCATAGCAACAACGAAAATCAGCATCATTCTGATGCGCTTCATAATAATTTCACAGCAAGGATCTGAGAAAGAGGAAAAAAGCATTAAAAAACATCGAAAACTGCTAATTGATTTTTTAATCTAAAAATGAGGCACAAGTTTTCAGGTCGCATTCCCTCGACGAGATTACAGGTGAAGAGGCAATTAG
>NW_020213192.1:0-1264 GCF_003070985.1 Temnothorax curvispinosus | reverse complement strand
TTATGCGAGATATCGTCGGCCATTTGTCCTAATAGGTATCTTTACTCTCGTGCACATTCGATATTGTTGCTTCTTGGACATTCTTGGTTTCCAAGACCGGGCAGCGCACGCGAATCGTCGCGTTTCGCACGCAGGAAGCTCCTCGCCTCGGTCTCCCACCTCCGCTTTTAATAGGCGCGATTCAACATTCAACAGTTTGCTGCACGTCGGCGTCGTGCCGACCACGCGTGGTCACCACGTCGCGTCCTCCTCGTCCTCGCCCTTCTCCCCGCGCATGCTTATTATCCGTCCTCCTACTTCCTACCGTTTATTTCGCGGCGCGCGGTGACCCGTGTCCTTGTTTCGAAAGCTTGCGGGAGTGAGGAAAGAAAGAGGAAACGCGGAAGAAGAAAAAAAAAGTAGACGAGACGCTCTATGCCGATACGTATCACGTATCGCCGATACGGGAAACGAACGAGCGTGCCGAGATAAGCGGCCGATTGTTCCTGATAAAACGGTACGATGGCGAGCGACGGGCGACGGGCGACGGGCGACGGGCGACGGGCGACGGGCGACGGGCGGAAAGCGGCGCGTTGCGTTAGCTAGAGAGCCAAGACGAAAGTGAAAGCACGCGTTCGAGCCTTCGAGCCGAATCTCTAGGATCGAGACTTTACGCTCTTGACTTGATCTCCTGAAAAACAAAGGGATATTCGCGATTCCGTAAATTCGTAGGGACGTTTCTCGAATTCCTGGAAACGACGTAATCGGGGAAACGACGTTTACATTAATGTACGTATACCAGAGGAATATCAAGTATAAAGATGATTCCACGTATATTACCATGCGACACGGTAGAGAGTAGAGACGGTTAGAGAGCGTAAATAGAAGCGTACGATCCGAATGATATTTGAAGACTACTACACGTTGACTGTTGACTCTATTGATACGCGCTACTCCGAGTAACTGCGCTGCCGTTGCTGTCGTTGCTGTTACTACAACCACTACTGTTAACTGTGAGAAACCGCTTTAACGAGATTACGGAAGCTAGGAAAAAAGCATCGCCGTCGTTCTACTTGCACGGCCGAGTTGTCGAACTTAGCATAGCCGACATCGCGGGAACGGCAGTTTTGCTTTCACGTCAAGTCGCACACCTGTATGTCTGTATGTCTGTACGCGCGTCGCGATGGCGATGAGCGAGGACGTTTCTCTCTCTCTCTCTCTCTCTCTCTCTCTCTCGCTCTCACATTTCAAAAATTCCAGTAAAAGTATGATAAAAAAAAAGAAA
>NW_020213191.1:0-2045 GCF_003070985.1 Temnothorax curvispinosus | reverse complement strand
TGCCCTCGCGCATACGACGTACGTCGCAATCGGTTTGCTTCTGATTCGTAGTCGTTAGGTACTTCGAGACGCTTGCGAGCAACGGTCTCAAATTCTGCGACGCCGAACATTCAGGATTCCAAATTTCGCGCAACAGATCGAGCAAAGCAAAATTGACCGACTCGATATCCGTCGAGGTGCGTTCGACTTCTACGACCTGATCCTCGAACGGCTCGTCCAACAACGACATTAGAGCCTCCTTATCTTTCATTTGACTCTCCATGGCACTATTTCTCTCCATACAGATGTACCGCGCGAACTACGAGCGTCAACGTTCTCGCACCTTCACAAACTTCAAACTGACGATTGCGCAAGGATTCGCGTTGTCTCGCCCTTATCGCTCGGCGAATGTCAATAGGTCAGAATTCGCGTTCTTCCCGCGTTTATATAGCGCTCGATAACGATTCGACGGCGGATGTACGGGGTCAATAGGGCAGCAGATAACTCTGGAAATAGCTTTAAAAGATAACCGCGATCACGCAAACGGAAACGATCTCCGACGACGACGACGACAAAATGTTGCGTACGTTGTTGAAATTGTTTCTGTCCGTACGATTATTGCAATGTAGATTTCAGTAATTATTATTAAAATATAACCTTCGCAAACTTCAAACTGACGATACAATTGCGCGAGGATTCGCGTTGACTCGCGCTTATCGCTCGGCGGATGTCAATAGGGCAGCAGATAACTCTGGAAATAGCTTTGAGAGATAACCGCGATTGACCTAGAGGGAAAATTCGGAGTGGCCCGCCCCCTCGTGCCGCGCCGCGCGAAAATGGTGGCGCCCCTTGCTGCCCCCACTATCCCGGGTTAGAAAAGCAGCGGCGGGGCGGCCCCCGTCTGCCGACGCCTTTCCCTCGCCCACCGCTTACGGCGGCTCCCACGCGTTTCGCTTTCTGCCCCCGACCCGCCGTCAAGTCCGCCCGGTTTCAAATCCCCTATAGTATGGCTACTATTTTGTATTCGCGACATTTTTTGCGAATGATTTTTTCTATATTTTTTAAAATATTTATGGTTTGCTTCCTGAGCATCTTCAGATAATTGTCCTATTGGTACGATAGCATTATTTATAATATCACTGCCATGAATCAATAATTTGTGGACTGAGACTGGCATGTAGTACCATAGGTATAATGATACAAATAATTCGGCAGTTCTAAAAGCATAGGATTCGAATTCCAACACGTTAATCCTATTACCGCTAGCGATTACTTGCAACAAAACTCCAAATCGAGTTATTAAGTTCTTATTTAAACCTGTAATGGCAGCTGATAATTCTGGATTAGCAAACAATTTTCTAGCCGTGTTGCCATCATTAGATGTACCTTTTCCTTGTTTCACGAAGTCTATTAAAAGACCTGCTTTTGTTCTGAAGGCAGTCTGTATCTCTCTTTTTCTTTGCTCGACTTCTCGTTTATGTCTCTCATTCCTTGCTGACCAACATTTGATATTAATTTTATACGAAATATGTAATAAGCATTCGAAACAGCAAATCCAGCAATGTAATCGTAATTGTAATGTAATTGTAATCGTAACGGCTAGCTATCTATTTTGACTTCAAATTTTTCGTGAAATTTATGATTTTTCGTTTTAATGGTTCCAACGCGAATTTGGGTAATTCAGTATCAATACATGATATTATGTGGCTTATTAAAGCCTCATAGTTTGATAAATCAAGATTATTTGCATACAATTAAAAAGTTGACGATTCGTCCGGAAACTTTTTATTTTGCGAGCGTGTTAAAGTATAATCTTCTATATATTGTATATATTCTATATATTTTTTACTGTATCCTGAAAAAGACGCAAAGTGAATTGTATAAAGCAACGACAAAAATCAAAACTTTCAAAATCAAAAAGTCTTTAATCGACTACTGATCGAGAGACTGACGAAAAGTTCTTATCTCCGCTGTTTTTATTTTCTTCCCTCCCCTCCCCTCTCTCTCCCCTCCCCTTTTCCTCAAGGAAAACGAATAATTTAACGTAGAGCAATCTTATTGGCCCA
>NW_020213190.1:0-3295 GCF_003070985.1 Temnothorax curvispinosus | reverse complement strand
GGAGGAGGTAGAGAGATTAAAAAAAAAGGTGTATAAGATGTAACAGAGCACGGGCAAAAGGAAGAGGAATGACAGTGAAGAGAGAAAGGGTAAGTTTTACAAGAGAAAATGGTGGACAGAGAAGTATGAAAGAAATGACGAGAAGAAAAAGAAGAACGTGATACTAAGGATCGAGAAGGAGAGATGGGAGGGAAAGAAATCAAATTGGGAGAAGGTGATGGAATTATTTTCGAATGGACTAAATGTGAAGGTGGAAGTGAAAGGGGTAAGCGTGATAAGACAGAGAGGAGACTGGGTAACGATATTAGTGAAAATGGGGAATGAAGAAGATAAGTGGAAGGTATTGGATGCAAGGCGAAAGGAAGAGAGCAAATTGAGGGTGAAAATGGACAAAGACAAATCGGTGGAAACGAGGGTAAAAGAAAGAGAGGAGAAAAAAAGGAGAAAAGAGAGGAGAGGAAAGCAGGAGGTCAAAGAGGACCGAGGAGGACGAGATAGCGAAAAGGATGGAAGAGAATCTTCTAATGGATACGGACGAGGACGAAGCAGATAGGAAGAAAAAAGAATAGGAATTTAGGATAGAAAGGAGAGATGAAGGGAGATAATGGGAGAAGCGTTAAGAAAGTCGAGGGAGGGGAGAAGGAGAAGGAGGTAAGTTTGTAAGACTGTAAGAATAATCTCTATTTTATATTTAGAATGGAAGGTAGAGTAGGAAAGAAGGAAGACGTCAGGTACTGAAAGGAGGGAGCCAGAAAAAAGAGAAGAGCTGCGTCAGGATGGAGGGAGTCAGAGGAGTGCTGATGAGGGAGACCTAAAGAAGATGGCCAGAGGGGTGCAGGATGGAAGAGAGAGGGAAGGGAAATAAGTTGTGAGGTTGTTCAATGACCAGATCGGGGAAAAAAGATAAATTGTAAAGGTTTTTGGGAACGTTTTTACTGAAAAAACGCCTTTTCCCCAGCCCCGGAAGGGGAGCGAAATAAAGATGATTGATTGATATTATAAATCTATGTACATCATTGATTTCATAAATTGTATAATAATTAATTAATTTATTATTCATAATTTTATTAATTGTTTTTAGTTCCTCCGAATTATTTTAATCGAACGTTTAAAATGTATTTGAATTAGATTTATTTTCATATTAGCAGTAGTAGCTGTTTAGTTTGTTAAATAATTGTAAGATCATATTATTTGCTAACTACGTATCTACTGCTTCATAACTACAATTTTGTCTGTAGGATATAAAATTGATAGCAGATTTATGAAAGAAATGTCATCTGGTAACTTGCGTTTTATGTATCACGTAAAAATAAAAAATATGCATTTTCAATATTAAAAAAAAATAAAATGTTATTATTGCACAATGCGTTTGCAGAAATATTAATAAAAAGAATCTCATCTTTGCATATGTAATCTGTATATCGATATTAACAAGAGGGGCAAGGACGGACGAATCCCTCCACGTGACGACGGCCGACCGGTGAGTCGCTTAACAAATTCGCTTTCGCTTATTATGTTTAATTTCGCGTCGAGGAGACGACACACACCTCCTCTAGTACTTCGAACAATTAGAACCTTTGCAAATCCGGGAACGGTCCTATCACTCCCCGAGCATTGGTTCTTCGAGCCGGATTATCGCGTTAGTGTATACTGCCGACCTTTCGCTTGTTTGCTAGTATTTACTTAATAGCTTAATCGCGCAATTGCATTAACGATTAATCGGTGTTGCTAATTCGTACGCCGCGATATCTCCCGATCGCAATTTCGCTTCGCGACGAGAATACGCGCGCGGAATCTTGCTTGCTATTGTCGTTAATCGCTCTTGTCGTTAATTGTTTCTTATAGTAGGAAATAATTGGTAATATAGTAACCGAAGTATTCAAATCTAGAATATTCTCGGACAAGCCATACGTTTTCGTCTCGCTGTCGGCGGCCTTGGCGCTCGGTCACGGGCCGGCCGCGTGTAAACGTTCTTTTTCTACATAGACTCGCGCTCAATAATAACGCGTTACAATATTTCTCATCGTTGCTGGGTCCGCTTTCGGCACGATTCAAAATACATATTATTCCGATTGTTGGAATTCTTAAGAAAACATTTGCCATCGATCGGGACTATTGTTTGTCGGCACTGGTTCGGTATAAAATATCTCAGCACTCTGGCGTTCTTTTAAGTTGATTATTTGCAATTATAATCGAGTCAAAAGAAATTGTAATTAATGCTTGTGTTGTATATGCCGCTCGTGTCGTATATGCTGCTCGTATGCTGTAACACCGCGCGCAACAACCCTAATCTAATCGTAACTCCACAGATATTGGAGTGCATTTCTTGCCGTAACCGGGTACCGTGCCAATCTATTTGACAATTTTGATTATTTTGTACATCCTTTGCAACCATCTTCCCTGATAGTTATCCTGTGTTTGATTCTCGTTTCCTTGCGTTTGCGTCGCACTATTCTCGCGTCCATCAAATCGTCATTTCGATATCGCGCAAACAATACGATTTATTATATTGTATCATAGTTGAAGAATATTCTTTCGTGAATATTCCATCGAGCCTTCGCGTAGGAACTCGAACCGAGCCATCCGTTACTCGTCACCTTGGCGAACGGAACGGTGTTGTTCGTTTTCTTTCTCCCTTTCGTCCTTTAGCTTACGAACTCGAAACCTAATACCTGTTCTTCGGTATCTTCACGTGACGACGATACATTTTGTGCTGAACCATTTGTCATTGCCTCACGTAAAACCTTCGCCGTCTTTCAATCGTTCCCGCTTCGTATATTCTAAGTCGACTCTTTGCTGACGTGCTGGTTTCACACCGCCCGCTCGCGGTAAAAATATTCGCGGTCTCGCTTGTACTGCGTGCTCTTGGAGTTGATCGCCTTTGTTATTAATCGCTTTGTCGTTTACTGCTATTGGCTGTATCAAACCAACATGTCAAAGTCAAAGTCAGCTCACTCTTGTCGCGAGTTATGTGTCCGGCGGATGCGGGAGATCCCTGAGCTTGCCCGGAAGACCTCGACTGAATCGACGATCCGAGAAAGTTCGTAATAGGATGGCTATGAGAGTCAAACGCAGTTGTCTGTGCGTAGATGATCAGAATCACTGATTTATTCCAAATCCATTCCAAATGAATTACAATCGGAAATAAAATTATTTCCACAAGTATACCAAAACCTGACAGCCATATAAATAACAATTTTGAACTAGTTACAAAACTTAACAGGACACACATTAATAATGATCATGTTTGTAAGAAAATGCTGGCTATGGGCGCGCGGAGATGCCCGGGAAGGGA
>NW_020213189.1:0-1508 GCF_003070985.1 Temnothorax curvispinosus | reverse complement strand
AGGAACACGGGGCGCCTCTCCTCGCCCTTCGTGTTCTTTCCATCGGCCGGGGATATTACAGCGCCCTTCGCGAAAGCGATCCTTCGCCGTTCTCGCGGGCTCGTTGCCTACTTAAAGCAGGGTCCACATTATCGAGCCAAACCGCGAACCGAGTCCCGAACCGAGCCTCGAGCAGAACTTGCAGACGAACCTCAAATCGAACTCCATCGCGAACCGCGAACATGAGTTAAAATTTTTTGAAGTCAAATCTCGTATTGAAATTTATAATAAAATTTATATAAATTCTTAATACATGTATGCAAAATGCATATTTATATTTACAATCGTATTTTTTAACATTGCAATATATATATTATAAATTTATTGCGTATTTATCACAGGTTTAGAGTATGTTTATGCAATATTAATTCTAAATTTTGTTTTATGGTTTGAAAAGGAATTAAGTTTTGAATACAGAAAAATAATAAAAGCATATACATATATTCACTCACCTTTTCCTGTTTCCATACTTTTTTTATTTTTGCTTTTTCTTTTTGCAGAGATGCCAATAATGTCGTCATCTTTTTTTTGCACATGTCACTATCACATTCGAGTTCTTTACTTATTTCTTCTTATAAAAAAAGTATGAGAACAGGAAAAGACGACTAAATATGTGTATACATATGCGTGCTTTTATTATTTTCTTGTATTCAAAGCTTAATTCCTTTTCAAACCATAAAACTATATTTAGAGTGGTACCAACTATATTTAATATTGCACAAACATACTCTAAATCTATGATAAATACGCAATAAATTTATAATATATATTGCAATGTTAAAAATACGATTGTAAATATAAATATGCATTTTTTTAATTGTCATAATGTTCGGGATTTTTAGCGTCCCGTATATAATAATCTTTTCTGCTCATAATCACTAATTAATTTTAAACATTTTTTATCAGACCATTCCATTTTGTCTACCAGTAGTCGTGTAGACTGCACATACGTGGATAGAATCAAATACAGCGACTGGGCAATTACTCACGTTTTCTTTCATCGTTCATTTTTTGTTTTTTGTCATTATTTGTCTAGCTCGAAGCTTAACTACCAGTCTACCACCCGACAAAGCGTATAATCTGATCATAAAAAGCATCTTTTGATGTTTCGTCAGAATACCGACTTTTGGTGGGACACTGCGAGCCAAACCTCGTATCATCAAAATCCTTGCAGATTCGTGGGGTGAGTACGCGATGGTTCGCACTGATGTTCGATTCGAGGTTCGCGAGCCTCGCGCGAGTCCGTCGGCTCGACAATGTGGACGCATGATCGGCTCGCAACGAAGTTCGGCTCGCGGTTCGGCTCGATAATGTGGACGCATGATCGGTTCGCGGCGAAGTTCGGCTCGCGGTTTTGCTCGATAATGTGGACCCTCCTTAAGCGAAACAATGTGGTCCCTCGGCGATTGGCCGCGCGAGCAGCGTCCAGCTCGTAAATTATCCGCCGGCGGGGACTAATGAGCTCGTAA
>NW_020213188.1:1262486-1268281 GCF_003070985.1 Temnothorax curvispinosus | reverse complement strand
TATGCCAACACAAGAAACGCGATAAAAACCTCTCTGGAACAGAACTCGATCGGTATCGTTGTTGCACACTGGTCGGGCAGTCATCATCTTACACCGCATCCTTTCGCGTGGATCGGTTATCTAGTAGCGGCTGGTTTATCTTGGAATCCAACAACGGAAATAGATTTAGGACCTGATGACAATTACGACATCCCTGAGTTATCTGCATCAGTTAGGTACCTGTCGCAAAATTTGCAATCCACGATTATTAAATGTCATATGTTCATGTTTAATAAAATCGTTTTGTTTTGCAGAGAAAGATATATTACGAAGTTATTGGACATACACGTATTTCAAGATTCGGAGTATAAAATCGGCAATGCGATATTGGAGTTGGGACGTTTAGACACGTTGGTATTAACATTGAGTAAAAATCAAGCAGTCAAAGACTTGCAACAAATACCAGATAATCGCGGTTCTACGTTATATAGATTACTGACCGATCCAGATAATGTGAATCTGGAGTATCTTTCGGCCGATCTGTTCGCTGTAAGTACACTTGCGTGTTCGCTTGTTTGAATATCCGAAGTGTATCTTAATATTTTAAGAATGAATAACAAGATAAGACTCGAATATTGCGAATTAATTTGCTATTATACGTTCGTAGAAAATGACGAAGCAGATCAAACGAATATCCCATTCGTTGTACGAGGCGAGCTTGTCCTCCAAATTTGCATCTATGGAGATACAGGAATTGCAATTAACATCCGATCTGATGCTGACGGCCTGTAAAATCGGCAGAACATTGATCGGAGTCGGTGTGAATCCGAATAGCAACATGGGACTCGCGGTCATCAATCTAGGAGTATGTAATCTGCCACCCACTTTCAGGACCGATATAGCGAACAAGATGTTGGCTCATATAGAGCAGTATAAAGGTTCCTGGCTGCAAAGACATTTTCCACAGGGTCTCCAAGATTCCCTGCTAGTTTTGACTAGCGCGCTGCATAGGTTTGTGCCGGAGACATAATTTTGTTTAGAATACAAGAACTTTTAGTTCGCATTGAGCAATCTAGAAAACGCAAATGTCTAAAAGACTTTTACAGGGTATCTGTAACTTTTGTGTTTGGGATTTTAATCAACAAAAGATTGCAAATATATACGCGGCAAATGAAACACGTAATAAATGAAGGATTTCAAGATGTTTTTGAAGAAAAACTATCGAGAGCAATATGTATTTTTATCCTTACAAGTTATCATACTACTATTGTACGTTTGCTATGCTGTACTATTTCTTGATATCCGTAAATTTACAAAAAATGCTTTTGAAAAATACTTTATCGAGGGAATATAATTTTATGCTAAGAAATTTTGATTATAAAAAGGATATTTGTTTTATTAAATACAGAGACATTTATTAATTACATTTATTGACCTTATTGATTGCATAATAATTCTATGAGTCACGGCTGATATAATTAACAGCAAGTGATATTTGAATATATTATTTATTATCATATGGACGTATGTGCAAATGCAGGATTCAACAAATTTTCTTTCGCAATAAAATAACATATTTTTTAATAATATTAACAGATATAATACTTAATATAGTTATAAGTACCTTATATATAATAGTTTACACAATAAATTATATCTCGATCTATTACAACGATTAATGATATGAAGAATAACACTATTACTAAAACTTTTAATATTTACAGTTCTTATACATGTCGCAGAGATTTTGTGTATTTCGTTTTTTTGCAAAATCCCTAGGGAATCTATAAAAACCTGGGATATTGTGGAATAAATAAAAATTATTAATATAAATATAACTTTTAAAAATAAATATAAATTTATATATATCTTTTATGTTTATAAACATATAATTTATATTTTCAAATATAAATTAATAAAAATTTTAGCTTACTGATAGAACCTAGGATTTTGCAAAATCACTAGTAAAATTGTGTAATTTTTATTCATTCCACAATATCCTGGTTTTTTGTGGATTCTCTAGAAATTTTACAAAAAAAGAACGAATTACACGAAATCTCTGTAACATATATATCAACTTACTTAGTTTAAACTGACTTGAAGGTGGCAGTTTTGCAAGATTTTCATTTAAATGCTTTCATTTTTAAAACGCCATATATATCGCAATAAGTTTGTTCAATTTTTGTCCTACATCATATACTTTCTTTTGTAATAATTATATTTGTTATTTTATATTATTTAAAAAACTTCAATGTCGCATAGAAAAATATTGGTTGAAATCATTCAAGCATTCATTATTTCCATTTGCAAATTTCTAGTGAATTTAGAATTGAGCAATAAATCCCTGTCAAAGCTATGTGTAGGCAATGTTTTAAACGCATTCTAAAATAGAGAATTTGTAACATGTAACATGTTTCCTCAATATCAAATTCCTTCTAATATTCTTACTTACGTTCATTTGTCAACATATCATCGCTACTTATGAGATTGTTCCTCTTTCGCTCATTCCAGCCACCCATTTCCAAATCTTGCTTATGAAATAGTTCTCTTTCGAGCGCTTGTAGCCTATAAAACTCATTGATCTCGAACTGATACTTGGGCGCTGTTATACCGAAGAAGTTGGCCAGGCATTCGCCAACGTAATCGCAACCATCCAACATTTTAGAACTGAACCATGTAGTTTGATGCCACGCCCATGGTAACCAAGTCATATTTTTCTATAAAATATGTATTATTATTTTCTATTCTTATTGAACATATAACAAGTTACAAGATTTGCATAATTACCGTATCTATCTGCGACACAGTTTTATTATTCTTTGGTGCGTCAACTTCATCCTCCGACGAATATTCCTCCATTACTCCATCCGAAAATTGCAGCACTCTCTTTGGTTTCTTGCTCAATTTGCGTTTACACTGCGCAACATTAATTAAAGTCAAGCTGTATTAAATTTGTTAAAATATGTTTATAAAGTTTTTATAGAAAAAGATCCAATTGTAGGATCTACTTACGAAAAACTTGAATAGACAATAAATGGCAGAACTTTAATAGATAGTTAATAACGTAAAAACTAACTAGATAGAAAGAGAAGATTAAAGAAAAAAAACAAGTCAAGAAGCCTATTGTTTGTCTTAAGAATCTTGTACTCCAAAACTCTCTTATCTTATCAAATCTTAATTATATTTTAACTACACAATAAATCTGAAGGTCTACTGCACAAAAAAATATAAGATAACCAGTAATTTGTACAGCAACGGAATGTGATTAGCAAATATCTGCCTACTGATAATTCGACATATTTCCCTTAAAAAAATCTAGTTTTCTATGAAAAACTTTTGGGAGTTTACAGCGGGGATCTGTACAAATAATCTATTTATCTGCCTGGATAAGTGAAAGGTTAAGCGGCACGAAACGCATATCGCATATCTCCCGTCCGCATGTCCTGCGACAACCGGAGCACGTTACCTGCGTCTCGGCATCTGAATTCTCTTGCAGAATAACGTCGCTCAGATCCCCAATGTCGTCTCTGTCTGACGCCATCGTCGGCCGTATCTTGCGGTAAACAAAGCCCTTCGTGCCGCGTCGCGCCCTGACGATTCTCGACAATCTCGACAGCGTGTTGTCGAACAAGCTCCCCCTCGTTCTCCGCTCGCCGTTCCGTTCGTCGGATGACTCATCCGAAACGACCGAAACGAGCGGTGTCGAGCCGTCGGGAGAAACGGCGAGGCATCGCGATCGCATTGGCGCCGCCAATTCGGTGGACAGTGCTCCTTCTACCGCACAGCCGGTGAACGGGCCTCACCACATGCCACCTTTTGCGTTTAAAAATGCCATTCCGCGATCGATTTTAGCGGAGCTTCCTCCTTTTCCGGCTCACTCTGGGGCTAACTGGTATACCAAAATATACCAATATCATGCATGCGCGGCTGCAATTGGCACATTCGCGACATTCGAAGTGGAGACGGTGGAGAAATAACGTGGAATAAATAATACTCCGGTTTCTCTAACCGTCCAGAAAGTTTTTAAATTCCTTCGTCTTTATCGATGAGAAATCCGTTATTCCCGATAATAATTTTTATCTTTTGACCATCGACATTTGTTGCCTTTTAAATGGAACGAATGTGTGTTTTGAGTAGAATGGAAGGAAAAAACATGAACGAGATAAGCGAGATTTTAAAAGTTCGAGAAAATCGGTGACTCAAAAGTTTACTTTGAAAACGACGTTTCCTTTATTCGGCAATTAGATAAATGTGATTTATATATTAATTAACATTTTTATTCTGCCTTTGATACGATTTAATATTATTTTATTTTCGGATAAAAGAATTTAGATTATCTTTCATGGGAGAAAATCATGAACAGTTGCATTCACGACAGAATCTTCGATTATAATTTATTATTTATTATTGTGTTCAGTATAATATTATTGTGCTAAATAATTCCAAAGCGGGATTGTAACGAGGATTTTTACCATCAAAATTTTATTACAAAATTCTATTAAGTAACATTTTTATTCTGCCTTGATATGATTTATAATATTATTTTATTTTTGTATTAAAGAATTTAGATTATCTTTCACAGGAGAAATCATGAACATTTGCATTCGCGACAGTAATCTTCGATTATAAATTATTATTTATTATTATTATTGTGCTAAATAATTCGGATAATATTCAGATCAGGGTTGAAACGACGAGAATTTTAGTTATCAAGATTCTATTACGAATCTTTCAAAATGTCGACAAAAATAAAGGTGAAATATACGCGCAAATTGCAACGAAATGGCTAATCTCTTATTATTAATATATATATTGTGCAATATTATTAATTCCAAATCATCGCAGGTTATTGTGTAAAGACCGTGAAGTAATCAATAATAAGGGATAAAACGGTCGATAAGATCGACCTCCCCACCCCGGTCCGAGTGCAGCTTATCGCTCCGTGAGACACGTTTCTATTGGCGGATACGGAGCGATCGCTCGACCTCGTGCGGCATTCTCGATTCTCGATCCTGCGAGTTGAACCTGACGTCGAATGGCGACGGCACGGGCTGCCTAACCAGTGCTAGCACGACGGACTGGGACGGTGGTTAACAGCTCGCTCTCGCACCTCAGACCGTCTTGGAAAGCTGAACGGAACGCGCGGAGGCGGAGTGGCTGAACAGCGGGGCCGGGGATGAGCTCGTGACGTGTCCCGAGTCCCGAGGCCCGAGATCGATCGCGGAGTTGTCGGCGCAGCGGCTCGGCTCGGCTCCACGACCACACGGCGGGCACGGCCTCTCACAACGGTGCATGCGAGAGAGGCGTTCGCGATACGTTAATTATGTGAGCGGGGAACTGCCGTCGAGAGGTGAGGTGGGACGTATCCATCGCGTCCGCGTCATGTTCCATCACGAGTACGAGAAACGGCTGCTGAAGCCGGTGAGCGGCGATGCCTCGACGGCGACGGGCACGGCGACGTTGCCCGGCGCCGTCGCCACCTACTCGCCCATCTACTTCTCCCCCACGAAGACGTCGGCGTGCAACAACAGCTACGATCGCTTTATACCCACTCGTTCGGGCAACAACTGGCAGACCACCTTCTCCATGATCAGCGAAAATGGCCGGGGCGGCCTGGTGGCGAAGAAGACGCGAGAGAACGGCGAGGGCAGCCGCGACGGCATCGCCTATTCCTGCCTGCTGAAGAACGAGCTGCTCGGAGCTAGCATAGAGGACGTGAAGGGGCAGTGCGAGGAGCGTAGGGTGCTCTCGCCGTTGGTCACCAAGAATCTCTTCAAGTATACCACGCCCACCAAGGACCGGACGTTGCTGGATCA